>NC_088213.1:21794340-21926840 GCF_036934945.1 Oncorhynchus masou masou | reverse complement strand
ACCCTGTCTGAGGACTCCTGTCTGGCCCAGAAAGGCCTGGTGGACCCAGTTAACCTGAAGCTTCCCAGTCCTACCGGCTCACCCAAGGCCAGCCCAGAGCTGGAGCACAGAATCAACATCTACAACTGGAAGAATCAGGAGGAGAACCAGTACCAGAGCCGGGGCCAGAGACAGGGCCGAGCCGCAGCCACTGTGCTCCTACAGACTAAGCCTCTCATCCACCTGCAGGGCGGCACTCCTGAGTCCTCTTTGGAGGAGAAGTATAGGCTACTGGGCCCTGCTGATGGTCCACTGGGCCGTCTGCCTGATACATAGGGTTGATTCACACTACTGAGCTGAGCCAAGCCGAACCGAGCTGCATTGTGCTGGCCTGGTTATGCATCCACCATAGCTGTTTGAACCGTGCTGGAAAGGACATGTGAAAAGAATATGTCAGAGCCAGCACTGGTTGGCTCGGGTCGGCACAACAGTGTGAAAAGGGCAATAGTTCATCCCAGAGGACAAAGCATACAGCTCAAGACAGAACTGACTGACCTGGCTTCTCCAAATCCTCATGCTTCAAACAAAGTCAGAGCCTGGTCCAAGATCAAACCTGGCGTTACAAAGACCATCTGTTAGCAAGACGGCACAAACAGATCTGGGGCTAGGCTACCGCTCTCATGTTAGTCTTCCCTTCTCTGTGGGGCTCCGGACAGAGACAGACAGACAGATCTGGGGCTAGGCTACCACTCTCATGTTAGTCTTCCCTTCTCTGTGGGGCTCCGGACAGAGACAGACAGACAGATCTGGGGCTAGGCTACCGCTCTCATGTTAGTCTTCCCTTCTCTGTGGGGCTCCGGACAGAGACAGACAGACAGATCTGGGGCTAGGCTACCGCTCTCATGTTAGCCTTCCCTTCTCTGTGGGGCTCCGGACAGAGACAGACAGACAGATCTGGGGCTAGGCTACCGCTCTCATGTTAGTCTTCCCTTCTCTGTGGGGCTCCGGACAGAGACAGACAGACAGATCTGGGGCTAGGCTACCGCTCTCATGTTAGCCTTCCCTTCTCTGTGGGGCTCCGGACAGAGACAGACAGACAGATCTGGGGCTAGGCTACTGCTCTCATGTTAGCCTTCCCTTCTCTGTGGGGCTCCGGACAGAGACAGACAGACAGACACAGCCCTCCTCGAACTCAATCTTGGGGTGACTTTGAATATTGCCCCATTTGCACAACAATGACCCAGTGAGGACAGAGGAGACATCTGTGGGCCGAGAAAGAACCATCATCAGGAAATCCCACTTTAAATGGGGCCCCAAATGTGAAACAAAACAGTTTGAAGTAAAACCAGCAATGGGCCATATTCAAGCCTTTACAGAACAAGCCTATTCAAGTGTTCCTATGTTAACTACAAGACAGATTTGACATGGGATTTCTCTAAGTTGGGTGGGAGTGGGAGTGGGTGGTGTTTTTGCTTTCTTTTTATGTGTATTAGCTACTGTAACTGTGCAGTTCTCTCTGCTCTAACAACCAAGCCACGGGGTGCTTTCTCTGGACAAACTGTCTGTGCCAAATAAACAGACACTTTCTTAGAATACTTTTGTCTTTCTATAACAGAGATAAAGAGGTTTATATTGAAGTAGAGGAACATCAACCATATCAAGCCTGGCATTTTCTAGACAGATACAAGAATAGGTCATTGAAGAAATAATGGAGGAATTAAAAGTATGACGATAGGTAGTGAATGGCCCTAAAGGATCTCAAGAGGTACAGTATAGGAAAAGCATGTGAATCTGATTATGAGCTGTGATGGAGGATTGATGTTTTAGATTGGAGTGCTGGTAGCCTGAACAAGCCAATCCTGTGCACTTTAATCTTTATAGATGTTTTGTAAACTTAATATGTGGGGAACTCATTGCCAAATATCAGGTGGTGCCATTCAAATAATAAATAAACATTTGTAACATTAACTATATTTTGGTCCCATTTTATTGCTTTCAGTTGTACTTGAGCCATGCCATTTTCCATTATAATATGTTGTACATTGGTAGCAGAGATTTTCGTATTCACTCTAATATTCATTAGTTGCATTTACCAAGGGAAATGATGTATATATGGATGCCCTTTACAAAGCAATACATGAAATAACACAGTAGAATACATTCCAGACCAAAAAGTACTACGATGTATTCGAGATAGAATCCTCTACATTAATATGAATGAGTTTGTTTTACATGTGGGCTCTTTATCAGATATGACTGAGCCTTCCCATTGGCTCCAGACTCTACAACATCACCCTACAACACTTTTGCATTAGCAACTGTCAACTTATTTGCATATCGCTCTGAAATGAAATAAATGATTCATATCTATTACCATTGGAGAGACCTGTCACAACAAAAATGTAATTGGTTGACGAGGTTTGTCATTATAAATGTCTGGTAATGAGGATTAAACCCCCTAACTAACTTTCGATCAAATAATTAATTTAGTACAAACTACCCATTTTGTTGCTTGTCAAGTGTTTACAACAAGTAAATTATATGTTTAATTGTTAATTAATAACAATCAAGGCTTCAATCAAGCAGGCCTAAGTGTTTGAGGAGTATTCATTAAGACATGGAGATAGTAAAGAGGGGGTTGGGTCTAATGTTATTTGAGGACCTGGATCATGTGAAGTAAAGTCATTATGGGTTTCAATAAGAGCTGATGTAGCATTTTATTTCTAGCTGAACGATCACACCACCCTCCTTTGAGACAATGCTTTTCCTCTACTTAGGGTTAGCGGAAGAAACGTTTGGTGTGTATGTCTTAACAAATGTATTTGCATTCTTAATTAGATAACCTTTTTTACAGTGTAATTGAGCACTTCAGTGTTCATTCAGAAACTATACATATTGAACATTTTGAAACACACTGATTATCTTTGTCCTTCATAAATGTGCCATTATCCACTGTGTTATATAACACTATTATCCTGATACTGTAGCTTTCCATTATCCCCCGTGATATATAACACTATTATCCTGATAATGTAGCTTTCCATTATCCACCGTGATATATAACACTATTATCCTGATACTGTAGCTTTCCATTATCCACCGTGATATATAACACTATTATCCTGATACTGTAGCTTTCCATTATCCACCGTGATATATAACACTATTATCCTGATACCGTAGCTATCCATTATCCACCGTGATATATAACACTATTATCCTCATACTGTAGCTTTCCATTATCCACCGTGATATATAACACCATTATCCACCGTGATATATAACACTATTATCCTGATACTGTAGCTATCCATTATCCACCGTGATATATAACACTATTATCTTGATACTGTAGCTTTCCATTATCCACCGTGATATATAACACCATTATCCACCGTGATATATAACACTATTATCCTGATACTGTAGCTTTCCATTATCCACCGTGATATATAACACCATTATCCACCGTGATATATAACAGTGTATTATCCTGATACTGTAGCTTTCCATTATCCACCGTGATATATAACACTATTATCCTGATACTGGAGCTTTCCATTATCCACCGTGATATATACAACTATTATTCTGAAACTCTAGCTTTCCATTATCCAACATGATATATAACACCATTATCCACAGTGATATATAACACTGTATTATTCTGATACTGTAGCTTTCCATGATCCAACGTGAATTATAACACTGTATTATTCAGATACTGTAGCTTTCCATTATCAACCGTGATATATAAGACCATTATCCACAGTGATATATAACACTGTATTATTCTGATACTGTAGCTTTCCATGATCCAACGTGAATTATAACACTGTATTATTCTGATACTGTAGCTTTCCATTATCAACCGTGATATATAACACCATTATCCTGATACTGTAGCTTTCCATTATCCACCGTGATATATAACACTATCCTAATAATGTAGCTTTCCATTATCCACTGTGATATATAACACTATTATCCACCGTGATATATAACACTATTATTCTAATACTGTAGCTTTCCATTATCCAATGTGATATATAACACTATTATCCTGATACTGTAGCTTTCCACTATCCACCGTGATATATAACACCATTATCCACCGTGATATATAACACCATTATCCTGATACTGTAGCTTTCCATTATCCACCGTGATATATAACAATATCCTAATAATGTAGCTTTCCATTATCCACTGTGATATATAACACTATTATCCACTGTGATATATAACACTATTATTCTAAAATTGTAGCTTTCCATTATCCAACGTGATATATAACACTATTATCCTGATACTGTAGCTATCCATTATCCACCGTGATATATAACACCATTATCCACCGTGATATATAACACCATTATCCTGATACTGTAGCTTTCCATTATCCACCGTGATATATAACAATATCCTAATAATGTAGCTTTCCATTATCCACTGTGATATATAACACCATTATCCACAGTGATATATAACACGGTATTATTCTGATACTGTAGCTTTCCATGATCCACTGTGAATTATAACACTGTATTATTCTGATACTGTAGCTTTCCATTATCAACGGTGAAATATAACACTATTATCCTGATACTGTAGCTTTCCACTATCCACCGTGATATATAACACCATTATCCACCGTGATATATAACACCATTATCCTGATACTGTAGCTTTCCATTATCCACCGTGATATATAACACTATCCTAATAATGTAGCTTTCCATTATCCACCGTGATATATAACACTATTATTCTAATACTGTAGCTTTCCATTATCCAACGTGATGTATAACACTACCCTAATACTTTAGCTTTCCATTATCCACTGTGATATATAACACTATCATCCACCGTGATATATGACACTATTATCCTGATACTGTAGCTTTCCATTATCCAACATGATATATAACACTGTATTATCCTGATACTGAAGCTTTCCATTATCCACCGTGATATATAACACTATCCTAATACTGTAGCTTTCCATTATCCACTGTGATATATAACCCCATTATCTACCATGATATATAACACTATTATTCTGATACTGTAGCTTTCCATTATCCACCGTGATATATAACACTATCGTAATACTGTCGCTTTCCATTATCAACCGTGAAATATAACACTATTATCCTGATACTGTAGCTTTCCATTATCCACCGTGATATATAACACCATTATCCACCGTGATTGTCACGCCTTGGTCATTGTATTTGTGTTTTCGTTATATATTTGGTTAGACCAGGGTGTGACATGGGTTATTATGTATTGTTTTTTCGTATTGGGGTTTGTAGTGTTTGGGATTGTAGTTGATTAGGGGTGTGTGTGTGTGTGTGTGTGTGTGTTAATTAGGTTGGCTGCCTGAGGCGGTTCTCAATCAGTCAGGTGCTTCTCGTTGTCGCTGATTGGGAACCGTATTTAGGTAGCCTGATTTCGCTTTGCATTTCGTGGGTGATTGTTCCTGTCTCTGTGTAGTTTGCACCAGTCAGGCTGTATTAGGTTTCGTTCTGTTTGTTGTTTTTTTGTATTTATTAGTTATTCGTGTTAGTTCGTTTCGTTTGTCTTCACTTAATAAACATGAGTAACTTACACGCTGCATTTCGGTCCGACTCTCCTTCAACAACAAAAGAACGCCGTTACAGAATCACCCACCAAACACGGACCGAGCAGCGTGTCAAAAGGCAGGAGCAGCGCAAAGAAGAGCCGCACAAAGAGGAGCCTCGTTTTAAGGATTTCTGGACATGGGAGGAAATCCTAGACGGAAGAGGACCTGGGCTAAACCAGAAGAGTGTAGCCGCCCTAAAGCGCAGCAGGCGAAGAGTAAACAGGAGCAGCGTGTCTACAGGCAGGAGCAGCGCAAACAGGAGCTACACGAGAAACAACAGAAGCAGCTTCAGTGGGAGAGGCTACACCATTTGGAGAATTGGACATGGGAGGAGGAACTGGACGGAGAAGGACCCTGGGCTCAGCCTGGTGAATATCGCCTCCCCAAGGAGGAATTAGAAGCGGCTAAAGCGGAGAGGCGCAAATATGAGGAGGCAGCACGGCGATGTGGATGGAAGCCCGAAAAGCAGCCCCAAAATTTTTTGGGGGGCTATCAGGGGGAGTGGCTGAGTCAGGAGACAGACCTGAGTCAACTCTCCCTGTTTATTGTGAAGAGCCAAGGAGGAGGTCAGAACCAGTGTTGGAGGTGAGCGAAGCAGAGACTGTGAAGGAGTTAATGGGAAAATTGGAGGAGAGTTTAATGAGGGAGTTGCTAGTTTGGTGCTTTAGATATAATATTCGGCCGACGGAGCGTGTCAGGGATTTGATGGCACCTGGGTCAGCACTCCATACTAGTCCTGAGGTGCGTGTTAGTCGGCTGGTGGAAAGTGTGCCAGCCTCACGCACTAAGCCTCCTGAGTACCTGCCTAGCCTTGCACGTCCTGTGCCAGTCCTGCATTCAGGCTCTCCAGTACACCTTCACGGTCCAGTCCATCCTGTGCCACCTTCACACACCAGTCATCCGGTAGTAGCTCCTCACACCAGGCTTCCTGTGCCTGTCCTTTATCTAGAACCACCTCCACACCCCAGCCCTCCAGTAGCAGCTCCCCGCACTAGGCTTCCTGTGCGTGTCCTCGGTCCAATACCACCAGTGCCAGCACCACGCATCAGGCCTACAGTGCGCCCCGCCTGTTCAGCGCAGCCAGCGCTTTCTCCCTCTCCTGTGCTGTCGGAGTCTCCCGTCTGTTCAGCGGTTTTAGAGCCTTCCTCCTCTACAGCGCTGCCGGAGCCTCCTGTTTGTATAGAGCAGCCTGAGCTGCCAGTCTACATTGAGCAGCCAGAGCTGTCAGTTTGTATAGAGCAGCCTGTGCTGTCAGTCTACATTGAGCAGCCAGAGCTGTCAGTTTGCATAGAGCAGCCTGAGCTGCTAGTCTGCATGGAGCAGCTAATCTGCATGGAGCAGCCAGAGCTGCCAGTCTGCAAAGAGCTGCCAGTCTGCATGGAGTTGCCAGTCTGCATAGAGCTGCCAGTCTCCATGAAGCCGCCAGAGCTGTCAGTCAGTATGGAGCAGCCAGAGCCGCCAGTCAGCATGGAGCAGCCAGAGCCGTCAGTCAGCATGAAGCAGCCAGATCTGTCAGTCAGCCAGACAGACCCTTCCAGATCTGCCAGTCAACCAGACTCTTCCAGATCTGCCAGTCAACCAGACTCTTCCAGATCTTCCAGTTAGGCAGACTCTTCCAGTCAGCCAGACTCTTCCAGTCAGCCAGACTCTTCCAGATCTGCCAGTCGACCAGACTCTTCCAGATCTGCCAGTCAGCCAGACTCTTCCAGTCAGCCAGACTCTTCCAGTCAGCCAGACTCTTCCAGATCTGCCAGTCGACCAGACTCTTCCAGATCTGCCAGTCAGCCAGACTCTTCCAGATCTGCCAGATCTGCCAGTCAACCAGACTCTTCCAGATCTGCCAGTCAACCAGACCCTTCCAGATCTGCCAGTCAGCCAGACTCTTCCAGATCTGCCAGTCAGCCAGACTCTTCCAGATCTGCCAGTCAGCCAGACTCTTCCAGATCTGCCAGTCAGCCAGACTCTTCCAGATCTGCCAGTCAACCAGACTCTTCCAGATCTGCCAGTCAACCAGACTCTTCCAGATCTGCCAGTCAACCAGACCCTTCCAGATCTGCCAGTCAACCAGACTCTTCCAGATCTGCTAGTCAGCCAGGATCTGCCAGTCGGCCAGGATCCGCCAGTCGGCCAGGATCCGCCAGTCGGCCAGGATCCGCCAGTCGGCCAGGATCCGCCAGTCGGCCAGGATCCGCCAGTCGGCCAGGATCCGCCAGTCGGCCAGGATCCGCCAGTCAGCCAGGATCTGCCAGTCAGCCTGGATCTGCCGGATTCAACTTCCTGGCTGGGCTTCATCTCAGTACTGGGTTTTTTCTCAGTACTGGGCTGCCTCTCAGTCCTGAGCTGCCCCTCTGTCCCGAGCTGTCCCTCAGTCCCGAGCTGTCCCTCAGTCCCGAGCTGTCCCTCAGTCCCGAGCTGTCCCTCAGTCCCGAGCTGCCTCAGTCCCGAGCTGCCCCTCAGTCACGACCTGCTCTTCTATTATGTAGGGTTCTGGGTGAGGACTATTCGGCCATGGTCGGTGGTTAGGGTGGATTATCCATGGACGCGAAGGGGAGGAACAATGACAATTATGAAGTGGGGTCCACGTCCGGAGCCGGAACCGCCACCATGGACAGACGCCCACCCGGACCCTCCCTATGGTTTTGAGGTGCGTTCGGGAGTCCGCACCTTAGGGGGGGGGGGGGGTTCTGTCACGCCTTGGTCATTGTATTTGTGTTTTCGTTATATATTTGGTTAGACCAGGGTGTGACATGGGTTATTATGTATTGTTTTTTCGTATTGGGGTTTGTAGTGTTTGGGATTGTAGTTGATTAGGGGTGTGTGTGTGTGTGTGTGTGTGTGTTAATTAGGTTGGCTGCCTGAGGCGGTTCTCAATCAGTCAGGTGCTTCTCGTTGTCGCTGATTGGGAACCGTATTTAGGTAGCCTGATTTCGCTTTGCATTTCGTGGGTGATTGTTCCTGTCTCTGTGTAGTTTGCACCAGTCAGGCTGTATTAGGTTTCGTTCTGTTTGTTGTTTTTTTGTATTTATTAGTTATTCGTGTTAGTTCGTTTCGTTTGTCTTCACTTAATAAACATGAGTAACTTACACGCTGCATTTCGGTCCGACTCTCCTTCAACAACAAAAGAACGCCGTTACAGAATCACCCACCAAACACGGACCGAGCAGCGTGTCAACAGGCAGGAGCAGCGCAAAGAAGAGCCGCACAAAGAGGAGCCTCGTTTTAAGGATTTCTGGACATGGGAGGAAATCCTAGACGGAAGAGGACCTGTGCTAAACCAGAAGAGTGTAGCCGCCCTAAAACGCAGCAGGCGAAGAGTAAACAGGAGCAGCGTGTCTACAGGCAGGAGCAGCGCAAACAGGAGCTACACGAGAAACAACAGAAGCAGCTTCAGTGGGAGAGGCTACACCATTTGGAGAATTGGACATGGGAGGAGGAACTGGACGGAGAAGGACCCTGGGCTCAGCCTGGTGAATATCGCCTCCCCAAGGAGGAATTAGAAGCGGCTAAAGCGGAGAGGCGCAAATATGAGGAGGCAGCACGGCGATGTGGATGGAAGCCCGAAAAGCAGCCCCAAAATTTTTTTGGGGGGGGCTATCAGGGGGAGTGGCTGAGTCAGGAGACAGACCTGAGTCAACTCTCCCTGTTTATTGTGAAGAGCCAAGGAGGAGGTCAGAACCAGTGTTGGAGGTGAGCGAAGCAGAGACTGTGAAGGAGTTAATGGGAAAATTGGAGGAGAGTTTAATGAGGGAGTTGCTAGTTTGGTGCTTTAGATATAATATTCGGCCGGCGGAGCGTGTCGGGGATTTGATGGCACCTGGGTAGGCACTCCATACTAGTCCTGAGGTGCGTGTTAGTCGGCTGGTGGAAAGTGTGCCAGCCTCACGCACTAAGCCTCCTGAGTACCTGCCTAGCCTTGCACGTCCTGTGCCAGTCCTGCATTCAGGCTCTCCAGTACACCTTCACGGTCCAGTCCATCCTGTGCCACCTTCACACACCAGTCCTCCGGTAGTAGCTCCTCACACCAGGCTTCCTGTGCCTGTCCTTTATCTAGAACCACCTCCACACCCCAGCCCTCCAGTAGCAGCTCCCCGCACTAGGCTTCCTGTGCGTGTCCTCGGTCCAATACCACCAGTGCCAGCACCACGCATCAGGCCTACAGTGCGCCCCGCCTGTTCAGCGCAGCCAGCGCTTTCTCCCTCTCCTGTGCTGTCGGAGTCTCCCGTCTGTTCAGCGGTTTTAGAGCCTTCCTCCTCTACAGCGCTGCCGGAGCCTCCTGTTTGTATAGAGCAGCCTGAGCTGCCAGTCTACATTGAGCAGCCAGAGCTGTCAGTTTGTATAGAGCAGCCTGTGCTGTCAGTCTACATTGAGCAGCCAGAGCTGTCAGTTTGCATAGAGCAGCCTGAGCTGCTAGTCTGCATGGAGCAGCTAATCTGCATGGAGCAGCCAGAGCTGCCAGTCTGCAAAGAGCTGCCAGTCTGCATGGAGTTGCCAGTCTGCATAGAGCTGCCAGTCTCCATGAAGCCGCCAGAGCTGTCAGTCAGTATGGAGCAGCCAGAGCCGCCAGTCAGCATGGAGCAGCCAGAGCCGTCAGTCAGCATGAAGCAGCCAGATCTGTCAGTCAGCCAGACAGACCCTTCCAGATCTGCCAGTCAGCCAGACTCTTCCAGATCTGCCAGTCAACCAGACTCTTCCAGATCTTCCAGTTAGCCAGACTCTTCCAGTCAGCCCGACTCTTCCAGTCAGCCAGACTCTTCCAGATCTGCCAGTCGACCAGACTCTTCCAGATCTGCCAGTCAGCCAGACTCTTCCAGATCTGCCAGTCAGCCAGACTCTTCCAGTCAGCCAGACTCTTCCAGTCAGCCAGACTCTTCCAGATCTGCCAGTCGACCAGACTCTTCCAGATCTGCCAGTCAGCCAGACTCTTCCAGATCTGCCAGTCAGCCAGACTCTTCCAGATCTGCCAGTCAGCCAGACTCTTCCAGATCTGCCAGTCAACCAGACTCTTCCAGATCTGCCAGATCTGCCAGTCAACCAGACTCTTCCAGATCTGCCAGTCAACCAGACCCTTCCAGATCTGCCAGTCAACCAGACTCTTCCAGATCTGCTAGTCAGCCAGGATCTGCCAGTCGGCCAGGATCCGCCAGTCGGCCAGGATCCGCCAGTCGGCCAGGATCCGCCAGTCGGCCAGGATCCGCCAGTCGGCCAGGATCCGCCAGTCGGCCAGGATCCGCCAGTCAGCCAGGATCTGCCAGTCAGCCTGGATCTGCCGGATTCAACTTCCTGGCTGGGCTTCATCTCAGTACTGGGTTTTTCTCAGTACTGGGCTGCCTCTCAGTCCTGAGCTGCCCCTCTGTCCCGAGCTGTCCCTCAGTCCCGAGCTGTCCCTCAGTCCCGAGCTGTCCCTCAGTCCCGAGCTGTCCCTCAGTCCCGAGCTGCCTCAGTCCCGAGCTGCCCCTCAGTCACGACCTGCTCTTCTATTATGTAGGGTTCTGGGTGAGGACTATTCGGCCATGGTCGGTGGTTAGGGTGGATTATCCATGGACGCGAAGGGGAGGAACAATGACAATTATGAAGTGGGTCCACGTCCGGAGCCGGAACCGCCACCATGGACAGACGCCCACCCGGACCCTCCCTATGGTTTTGAGGTGCGTTCGGGAGTCCGCACCTTAGGGGGGGTTCTGTCACGCCTTGGTCATTGTATTTGTGTTTTCGTTATATATTTGGTTAGACCAGGGTGTGACATGGGTTATTATGTATTGTTTTTTCGTATTGGGGTTTGTAGTGTTTGGGATTGTAGTTGATTAGGGGTGTGTGTGTGTGTGTGTGTGTGTTAATTAGGTTGGCTGCCTGAGGCGGTTCTCAATCAGAGTCAGGTGCTTCTCGTTGTCGCTGATTGGGAACCGTATTTAGGTAGCCTGATTTCGCTTTGCATTTCGTGGGTGATTGTTCCTGTCTCTGTGTAGTTTGCACCAGTCAGGCTGTATTAGGTTTCGTTCTGTTTGTTGTTTTTTTGTATTTATTAGTTATTCGTGTTAGTTCGTTTCGTTTGTCTTCACTTAATAAACATGAGTAACTTACACGCTGCATTTCGGTCCGACTCTCCTTCAACAACAAAAGAACGCCGTTACAGTGATATATAACACTACTATCCTGATACTGTAGCTTTCAATTATCCACCGTGATATATAACACCATTATCCACCGTGATATATAACACTATTATCCACCTTGATATATAACACTATTATTCTGATACTGTAGCTTTCCATTATCCAACGTGATATATAACACTATCCGAAAACTGTTGCTTTCCATTATCCACCGTGATATATAACACTGTATTATCCTGATACTGTAGCTTTCCATGATCCACCGTGATATATAACACTATTATTCTGATATTGTAGCTTTCCATGATCCACCGTGATATATTACACTATTATCCACCATGATATATAACACTGTAATATCCTGATACTGTAGCTTTCCATGATCCACCGTGATATATAACACTATTATCCTGATACTGTAGCTTTCCATTATAAACCGTGATATATAACACTATTATCCTGATACTGTAACTTTCCATTATCCACCGTAATATAACACCATTATCCACCGTGATATATAACACTATCATAATACTGCAGCTTTCCATTATCCACTGTGATATATAACACTATTATCCACAATGATATATAACACTGTATTATCCTGATACTGTAGCTTTCCATTATCCACCGTGATATATAACACTGTATCATCCTGATATTGTAGCTTTACATTATCCACCGTGATATATAACATTATCCTAATACTGTAGCTTTCCATTATCCACCGTGATATATAACACTATTATCCTGATACTGTAACTTTCCATTATCCACCGTAATATAACACCATTATCCACCGTGATATATAACACTATCATAATACTGCAGCTTTCCATTATCCACTGTGATATATAACACTATTATCCACAATGATATATAACACTGTATTATCCTGATACTGTAACTTTCCATTATCCACCGTAATATAACACCATTATCCACCGTGATATATACCACTATCCTAATAATGTAGCTTTCCATTATCCACTGTGATATATAACACTATTATCCAGCGTGTTATATAACACTATTATTCTAATACTGTAGCTTTCCATTATCCACCGTGATATATAACACTATTATCCTGATACTGTAGCTTTCCACTATCCAACGTGATATATAACACTATCGTAATACTGTCGCTTTCCATTATCAACCGTGAAATATAACACTATTATCCTGATACTGTAGCTTTCCATTATCCACCGTGATATATAACACCATTATCCACCATGATATATAACACTACTATCCTGATACTGTAGCTTTCAATTATCCACCGTGATATATAACACCATTATCCACCATGATATATAACACTATTATCCACCTTGATATATAACACTATTATTCTGATACTGTAGCTTTCCATTATCCAACGTGATATATAACACTATCCGAAAACTGTTGCTTTCCATTATCCACTGTGATATATAACACTATTATCCACCGTGATATATAACACTGTATTATCCTGATACTGTAGCTTTCCATTATCCACCGTGATATATAACACTATTATCCACCATGATATATAACACTGTATTATCCTGATACTGTAGCTTTCCATGATCCACCGTGATATATAACACTATTATTCTGATACTGTAGCTTTCCATGATCCACCGTGATATATAACACTATTATCCTGATACTGTAGCTTTCCATTATAAACCGTGATATATAACACTATTATCCTGATACTGTAGCTTTCCATTATCCACCGTGATATATAACACTATCCTAACAACGTAGCTTTCCATTATCCACTGTGATATATAACACTATTATCCACCGTGATATATAACACTGTTATTCTAATACTGTAGCTTTCCATTATCCACCGTGATATATAACACCATTATCTACCGTGATATATAACATTATTATCCTGATACTGTAGCTTTCCATTATCCACAGTGATATATAACACTATTATCCTGATACTGTAGCTTTCCATTATCCACCGTGATATATAACAGTGTATTGTTCTGATACTGGAGAGTTCCATTATCCACCATGATATATAACACCATTATCCACAGTGATATATAACACTGTATTATTCTGATACTGTAGCTTTCCATGATCCACTGTGAATTATAACACTGTATTATTCTGATACTGTAGCTTTACATTATCAACGGTGAAATATAACACTATTATCCTGATACTGTAGCTTTCCACTATCCACCGTGATATATAACACCATTATCCACCGTGATATATAACACCATTATCCTGATACTGTAGCTTTCCATTATCCAACGTGATGTATAACACTATCCTAATACTGTAGCTTTCCATTATCCACTGTGATATATAACACTATTATCCACAATGATATATAACACTGTATTATCCTGATACTGTAACTTTCCATTATCCACCGTAATATAACACCATTATCCACCGTGATATATAACACTATCATAATACTGCAGCTTTCCATTATCCACTGTGATATATAACACTATTATCCACAATGATATATAACACTGTATTATCCTGATACTGTAACTTTCCATTATCCACCGTAATATAACACCATTATCCACCGTGATATATACCACTATCCTAATAATGTAGCTTTCCATTATCCACTGTGATATATAACACTATTATCCAGCGTGTTATATAACACTATTATTCTAATACTGTAGCTTTCCATTATCCACCGTGATATATAACACTATTATCCTGATACTGTAGCTTTCCACTATCCACCGTGATATATAACACTATCGTAATACTGTCGCTTTCCATTATCAACCGTGAAATATAACACTATTATCCTGATACTGTAGCTTTCCATTATCCACCGTGATATATAACACCATTATCCACCATGATATATAACACTACTATCCTGATACTGTAGCTTTCAATTATCCACCGTGATATATAACACCATTATCCACCATGATATATAACACTATTATCCACCTTGATATATAACACTATTATTCTGATACTGTAGCTTTCCATTATCCAACGTGATATATAACACTATCCGAAAACTGTTGCTTTCCATTATCCACTGTGATATATAACACTATTATCCACCGTGATATATAACACTGTATTATCCTGATACTGTAGCTTTCCATTATCCACCGTGATATATAACACTATTATCCACCATGATATATAACACTGTATTATCCTGATACTGTAGCTTTCCATGATCCACCGTGATATATAACACTATTATTCTGATACTGTAGCTTTCCATGATCCACCGTGATATATAACACTATTATCCTGATACTGTAGCTTTCCATTATAAACCGTGATATATAACACTATTATCCTGATACTGTAGCTTTCCATTATCCACCGTGATATATAACACTATCCTAACAACGTAGCTTTCCATTATCCACTGTGATATATAACACTATTATCCACCGTGATATATAACACTGTTATTCTAATACTGTAGCTTTCCATTATCCACCGTGATATATAACACCATTATCTACCGTGATATATAACATTATTATCCTGATACTGTAGCTTTCCATTATCCACAGTGATATATAACACTATTATCCTGATACTGTAGCTTTCCATTATCCACCGTGATATATAACAGTGTATTGTTCTGATACTGGAGAGTTCCATTATCCACCATGATATATAACACCATTATCCACAGTGATATATAACACTGTATTATTCTGATACTGTAGCTTTCCATGATCCACTGTGAATTATAACACTGTATTATTCTGATACTGTAGCTTTCCATTATCAACGGTGAAATATAACACTATTATCCTGATACTGTAGCTTTCCACTATCCACCGTGATATATAACACCATTATCCACCGTGATATATAACACCATTATCCTGATACTGTAGCTTTCCATTATCCAACGTGATGTATAACACTATCCTAATACTGTAGCTTTCCATTATCCACTGTGATATATAACACTATCATCCACCGTGATATATGACACTATTATCCTGATACTGTAGCTTTCCATTATCCACCATGATATATAACACTGTATTATCCTGATACTGAAGCTTTCCATTATCCACAGTGATATATAACACTATCCTAATACTGTAGCTTTCACTTATCCACTGTGATATATAACCCCATTATCCACCATGATATATGACACTATTATCCTGATACTGTAGCTTTCCATTATCCACCATGATATATAACACTGTATTATCCTGATACTGAAGCTTTCCATTATCCACAGTGATATATAACACTATCCTAATACTGTAGCTTTCACTTATCCACTGTGATATATAACCCCATTATCCACCATGATATATAACACTATTATTCTGATACTGTAGCTTTCCATTATCCACCATGATATATAACACTATCGTAATACTGTCGCTTTCCATTATCAACCGTGAAATATAACACTATTTTCCTGATACTGTAGCTTTCCATTATCCACCGTGATATATAACACCATTATCCACCATGATATATAACACTACTATCCTGATACTGTAGCTTTCAATTATCCACCGTGATATATAACACCATTATCCACCATGATATATAACACTATTATCCACCTTGATATATAACACTATTATTCTGATACTGTAGCTTTCCATTATCCAACATGATATATAACACTATCCGAAAACTGTTGCTTTCCATTATCCACTGTGATATATAACACTATTATCCACCGTGATATATAACACTGTATTATCCTGATACTGTAGCTTTCCATTATCCACCGTGATATATAACACTATTATCCACCATGATATATAACACTGTATTATCCTGATACTGTAGCTTTCCATGATCCACCGTGATATATAACACTATTATTCTGATACTGTAGCTTTCCATGATCCACCGTGATATATAACACTATTATCCTGATACTGTAGCTTTCCATTATAAACCGTGATATATAACACTATTATCCTGATACTGTAACTTTCCATTCTCCACCGTGATATATAACACTATTATCCACCGTGATGTATAACACTGTATTATTCTGATACTGTAGCTTTCCATTATCAACCGTGATATAAAACACTATTGTCCTGATACTGTAGCTTTCCATTATCCACCGTAATATAACACCATTATCCACCGTGATATATAACACTATCCTAATAATGTAGCTTTCCATTATCCACTGTGATGTATAACACCATTATCCACCGTGATATATAACAGTATCCTAATACTGTAGCTTTCCATTATCCACTGTGATATAAAACACTATTATCCACCAAGATATATAACACCATTATCCACCGTGATATATAACACTATCATAATACTGCAGCTTTCCATTATCCACTGTGATATATAACACTATTATCCACAATGATATATAACACTGTATTATCCTGATACTGTAGCTTTCCATTATCCACCGTGATATATAACACTATTATCCTGATACTGTAGCTTTCCATTATCCACCGTGATATATAACACTATTATCCTAATACTGTAGCTTTCCATTATCCACTGTGATGTATAACACCATTATCCACCGTGATATATAACACTATCATAATACTGCAGCTTTCCATTATCCACTGTGATATATAACACTATTATCCACAATGATATATAACACTGTATTATCCTGATACTGTAACTTTCCATTATCCACCGTAATATAACACCATTATCCACCGTGATATATACCACTATCCTAATAATGTAGCTTTCCAATATCCACTGTGATATATAACACTATTATCCAGCGTGTTATATAACACTATTATTCTAATACTGTAGCTTTCCATTATCCACCGTGATATATAACACTATTATCCTGATACTGTAGCTTTCCACTATCCACCGTGATATATAACACTATCGTAATACTGTCGCTTTCCATTATCAACCGTGAAATATAACACTATTATCCTGATACTGTAGCTTTCCATTATCCACCGTGATATATAACACCATTATCCACCATGATATATAACACTACTATCCTGATACTGTAGCTTTCAATTATCCACCGTGATATATAACACAATTATCCACCATGATATATAACACTATTATCCACCTTGATATATAACACTATTATTCTGATACTGTAGCTTTCCATTATCCAACGTGATATATAACACTATCCTGAAAACTGTTGCTTTCCATTATCCACTGTGATATATAACACTATTATCCACCGTGATATATAACACTGTATTATCCTGATACTGTAGCTTTCCATTATCCACCGTGATATATAACACTATTATCCACCATGATATATAACACTGTATTATCCTGATACTGTAGCTTTCCATGATCCACCGTGATATATAACACTATTATTCTGATACTGTAGCTTTCCATGATCCACCGTGATATATAACACTATTATCCTGATACTGTAGCTTTCCATTATAAACCGTGATATATAACACTATTATCCTGATACTGTAGCTTTCCATTATCCACCGTGATATATAACACTATCCTAACAACGTAGCTTTCCATTATCCACTGTGATATATAACACTATTATCCACCGTGATATATAACACTATTATTCTAATACTGTAGCTTTCCATTATCCACCGTGATATATAACACCATTATCTACCGTGATATATAACATTATTATCCTGATACTGTAGCTTTCCATTATCCACAGTGATATATAACACTATTATCCTGATACTGTAGCTTTCCATTATCCACCGTGATGTATAACAGTGTATTGTTCTGATACTGGAGAGTTCCATTATCCACCATGATATATAACACCATTATCCACAGTGATATATAACACTGTATTATTCTGATACTGTAGCTTTCCATGATCCACTGTGAATTATAACACTATTATTCTGATACTGTAGCTTTCCATTATCAACGGTGAAATATAACACTATTATCCTGATACTGTAGCTTTCCACTATCCACCGTGATATATAACACCATTATCCACCGTGATATATAACACCATTATCCTGATACTGTAGCTTTCCATTATCCAACGTGATGTATAACACTATCCTAATACTGTATCTTTCCATTATCCACTGTGATATATAACACTATCATCCACCGTGATATATGACACTATTATCCTGATACTGTAGCTTTCCATTATCCACCATGATATATAACACTGTATTATCCTGATACTGAAGCTTTCCATTATCCACAGTGATATATAACACTATCCTAATACTGTAGCTTTCACTTATCCACTGTGATATATAACCCCATTATCCACCATGATATATGACACTATTATCCTGATACTGTAGCTTTCCATTATCCACCATGATATATAACACTGTATTATCCTGATACTGAAGCTTTCCATTATCCACAGTGATATATAACACTATCCTAATACTGTAGCTTTCACTTATCCACTGTGATATATAACCCCATTATCCACCATGATATATAACACTATTATTCTGATACTGTAGCTTTCCATTATCCACCATGATATATAACACTATCGTAATACTGTCGCTTTCCATTATCAACCGTGAAATATAACACTATTATCCTGATACTGTAGCTTTCCATTATCCACCGTGATATATAACACCATTATCCACCATGATATATAACACTACTATCCTGATACTGTAGCTTTCAATTATCCACCGTGATATATAACACCATTATCCACCATGATATATAACACTATTATCCACCTTGATATATAACACTATTATTCTGATACTGTAGTTTTCCATTATCCAACGTGATATATAACACTATCCGAAAACTGTTGCTTTCCATTATCCACTGTGATATATAACACTATTATCCACCGTGATATATAACACTGTATTATCCTGATACTGTAGCTTTCCATTATCCACCGTGATATATAACACTATTATCCACCATGATATATAACACTGTATTATCCTGATACTGTAGCTTTCCATGATCCACCGTGATATATAACACTATTATTCTGATACTGTAGCTTTCCATGATCCACCGTGATATATAACACTATTATCCTGATACTGTAGCTTTCCATTATAAACCGTGATATATAACACTATTATTCTGATACTGTAACTTTCCATTCTCCACCGTGATATATAACACTATTATCCACCGTGATGTATAACACTGTATTATTCTGATACTGTAGCTTTCCATTATCAACCGTGATATATAACACTATTGTCCTGATACTGTAGCTTTCCATTATCCACCGTAATATAACACCATTATCCACCGTGATATATAACACTATCCTAATAATGTAGCTTTCCATTATCCACTGTGATGTATAACACCATTATCCACCGTGATATATAACAGTATCCTAATACTGTAGCTTTCCATTATCCACTGTGATATAAAACACTATTATCCACCAAGATATATAACACCATTATCCACCGTGATATATAACACTATCATAATACTGCAGCTTTCCATTATCCACTGTGATATATAACACTATTATCCACAATGATATATAACACTGTATTATCCTGATACTGTAGCTTTCCAATATCCACCGTGATATAACACTATTATCCACCGTGATATATAACACTGTATTATCCTGATACTGTAGCTTTCCATTATCCACCGTGGTATATAACACTATTATCCTGATACTGTAGCTTTCCATTATCCACCGTGATATATAACACTATTATCCTAATACTGTAGCTTTCCATTATCCACTGTGATATATAACACTATTATCCTGATACTGTAGCTTTCCATTATCCACCGTGATATATGACACTATTATCCTGATACTGTAGCTTTCCATTATCCACCATGATATATAACACTATTATCCTGATACTGTAGATATCCATTATCCACCGTGATATATAACACTATTATCCTGATACTGTAGCTTTCCGTTATCCACCGTGATATATAACACTATTATCCTGATACTGTAGCTTTCCATTATCCACCCGTGATATATAACACTATTATCCTGATACTGTAGCTTTCCATTATCCACCGTGATATATAACACTATTATCCTGATTCTGTTGCTTTCCACTATCCACCGTGATATATAACACTATCGTAATACTGTCGCTTTCCATTATCAACCGTGAAATATAACACTATTATCCTGATACTGTAGCTTTCCATTATCCACCGTGATATATAACACCATTATCCACCATGATATATAACACTACTATCCTGATACTGTAGCTTTCAATTATCCACCGTGATATATAACACAATTATCCACCATGATATATAACACTATTATCCACCTTGATATATAACACTATTATTCTGATACTGTAGCTTTCCATTATCCAACGTGATATATAACACTATCCGAAAACTGTTGCTTTCCATTATCCACTGTGATATATAACACTATTATCCACCGTGATATATAACACTGTATTATCCTGATACTGTAGCTTTCCATTATCCACCGTGATATATAACACTATTATCCACCATGATATATAACACTGTATTATCCTGATACTGTAGCTTTCCATGATCCACCGTGATATATAACGCTATTATTCTGATACTGTAGCTTTCCATGATCCACCGTGATATATAACACTATTATCCTGATACTGTAGCTTTCCATTATAAACCGTGATATATAACACTATTATCCTGATACTGTAGCTTTCCATTATCCACCGTGATATATAACACTATCCTAACAACGTAGCTTTCCATTATCCACTGTGATATATAACACTATTATCCACCGTGATATATAACACTATTATTCTAATACTGTAGCTTTCCATTATCCACCGTGATATATAACACCATTATCTACCGTGATATATAACATTATTATCCTGATACTGTAGCTTTCCATTATCCACAGTGATATATAACACTATTATCCTGATACTGTAGCTTTCCATTATCCACCGTGATGTATAACAGTGTATTGTTCTGATACTGGAGAGTTCCATTATCCACCATGATATATAACACCATTATCCACAGTGATATATAACACTGTATTATTCTGATACTGTAGCTTTCCATGATCCACTGTGAATTATAACACTATTATTCTGATACTGTAGCTTTCCATTATCAACGGTGAAATATAACACTATTATCCTGATACTGTAGCTTTCCACTATCCACCGTGATATATAACACCATTATCCACCGTGATATATAACACCATTATCCTGATACTGTAGCTTTCCATTATCCAACGTGATGTATAACACTATCCTAATACTGTATCTTTCCATTATCCACTGTGATATATAACACTATCATCCACCGTGATATATGACACTATTATCCTGATACTGTAGCTTTCCATTATCCACCATGATATATAACACTGTATTATCCTGATACTGAAGCTTTCCATTATCCACAGTGATATATAACACTATCCTAATACTGTAGCTTTCACTTATCCACTGTGATATATAACCCCATTATCCACCATGATATATGACACTATTATCCTGATACTGTAGCTTTCCATTATCCACCATGATATATAACACTGTATTATCCTGATACTGAAGCTTTCCATTATCCACAGTGATATATAACACTATCCTAATACTGTAGCTTTCACTTATCCACTGTGATATATAACCCCATTATCCACCATGATATATAACACTATTATTCTGATACTGTAGCTTTCCATTATCCACCATGATATATAACACTATCGTAATACTGTCGCTTTCCATTATCAACCGTGAAATATAACACTATTATCCTGATACTGTAGCTTTCCATTATCCACCGTGATATATAACACCATTATCCACCATGATATATAACACTACTATCCTGATACTGTAGCTTTCAATTATCCACCGTGATATATAACACCATTATCCACCATGATATATAACACTATTATCCACCTTGATATATAACACTATTATTCTGATACTGTAGCTTTCCATTATCCAACGTGATATATAACACTATCCGAAAACTGTTGCTTTCCATTATCCACTGTGATATATAACACTATTATCCACCGTGATATATAACACTGTATTATCCTGATACTGTAGCTTTCCATTATCCACCGTGATATATAACACTATTATCCACCATGATATATAACACTGTATTATCCTGATACTGTAGCTTTCCATGATCCACCGTGATATATAACACTATTATTCTGATACTGTAGCTTTCCATGATCCACCGATATATAACACTATTATCCTGATACTGTAGCTTTCCATTATAAACCGTGATATATAACACTCTTATTCTGATACTGTAACTTTCCATTCTCCACCGTGATATATAACACTATTATCCACCGTGATGTATAACACTGTATTATTCTGATACTGTAGCTTTCCATTATCAACCGTGATATATAACACTATTATCCTGATACTGTAACTTTCCATTCTCCACCGTGATATATAACACTATTATCCACCGTGATGTATAACACTGTATTATTCTGATACTGTAGCTTTCCATTATCAACCGTGATATATAACACTATTGTCCTGATACTGTAGCTTTCCATTATCCACCGTAATATAACACCATTATCCACCGTGATATATAACACTATCCTAATAATGTAGCTTTCCATTATCCACTGTGATGTATAACACCATTATCCACCGTGATATATAACAGTATCCTAATACTGTAGCTTTCCATTATCCACTGTGATATAAAACACTATTATCCACCAAGATATATAACACCATTATCCACCGTGATATATAACACTATCATAATACTGCAGCTTTCCATTATCAACTGTGATATATAACACTATTATCCACAATGATATATAACACTGTATTATCCTGATACTGTAGCTTTCCAATATCCACCGTGATATAACACTATTATCCACCGTGATATATAACACTGTATTATCCTGATACTGTAGCTTTCCATTATCCACCGTGGTATATAACACTATTATCCTGATACTGTAGCTTTCCATTATCCACCGTGATATATAACACTATTATCCTAATACTGTAGCTTTCCATTATCCACTGTGATATATAACACTATTATCCTGATACTGTAGCTTTCCATTATCCACCGTGATATATGACACTATTATCCTGATACTGTAGCTTTCCATTATCCACCATGATATATAACACTATTATCCTGATACTGTAGATATCCATTATCCACCGTGATATATAACACTATTATCCTGATACTGTAGCTTTCCGTTATCCACCGTGATATATAACACTATTATCCTGATACTGTAGCTTTCCATTATCCACCCGTGATATATAACACTATTATCCTGATACTGTAGCTTTCCATTATCCACCGTGATATATAACACTATTATCCTGATTCTGTTGCTTTCCATTATCCACCGTGATATATAACACTATTATCCTGATACTGTAGCTTTCCATTATCCACCGTGATATATAACACTATTATCCTGATACTGTAGCTTTCCATTATCCACCGTGATATATAACACTATTATCCTAATACTGTAGCTTTCCATTATCCACTGTGATATATAACACTATTATCCTGATACTGTAGCTTTCTATTATCCACCGTGATATATGACACTATTATCCTGATACTGTAGCTTTCCATTATCCACCATGATATATAACACTATTATCCTGATACTGTAGATATCCATTATCCACCGTGATATATAACACTATTATCCTGATACTGTAGCTTTCCATTATCCACCGTGATATATAACACTATTATCCTGATACTGTAGCTTTCCATTATCCACCCGTGATATATAACACTATTATCCTGATACTGTAGCTTTCCATTATCCACCGTGATATATAACACTATTATCCTGATTCTGTTGCTTTCCATTATCCACCGTGATATATAACACTATTATCCTGATACTGTAGCTTTCCATTATCCACCGTGATATATAACACTGTATTATCCTGATACTGTAGCTTTCCATTATCCACCGTGATATATAACACTATTATCCTGATACTGTAGCTTTCCATTATCCACCGTGATATATAACACTATTATCATAATACTGTTGCTTTCCATTATCCACCGTGATATAACACTATTATCCACAGTGATATATAACACTGTATTATTCTGATACACCATTATCCACCTTGATATATATCATGGTTGATAATAGTGTCATATATCACAGTGGATAATGGAAAGCTACAATATCAGAATAATAGTGTTATATATCAGGGTAGATAATAGTGTTATATATCATGGTGGATAATAGTGTCATATTTCACGGTGGATAATAGTGTTATATCACGGTGGATAATAGTGTTATATCACGGTATATAAGAGTGTTATATCACGGTGGATAGTAGTGTTATATCACGGTAGATAATAGTGTTATGTCACGGTGGAGAGTAGTGTTATATCACGGTAGATAATAGTGTTATATCACGGTACATAATAGTGTTATATATCATGGTAGATAATAGTGTTATATCACTGTGGATAATAGTGTTATATATCATGATGGATAATACTGTTATATCACGGTGGATAATAGTGTTATATATCACGGTGGATAATAGTGTTATATATCAGGGTGGATAATAGTGTTATATCACGATGGATAATAGTGTTATATCACGGTAGATAATAGTGTTATATATCATGGTAGATAATAGTGTTATATCACGGTGGATAATAGTGTTATATATCAAGGTGGATAATGGTGTTATATATCATGGTGGATAATAGTGTTATTTCACGGTGGATAATATTGTTATATCACGGTAGATAATAGTGTTATATATCATGGTAGATAATAGTGTTATATTTTACGGTGGATAATAGTGTTATATCACGGTGGATAATAGTGTTATATCACGGTGGATAATAGTGTCATATATTACGGTGGATAATAGTGTTATATATCATGGTGGATAATAGTGTTGTATCACGGTGGATAATAGTGTTATATCATGGTGGAGAATAGTGTTATATATCATGGTGGATAATAGTGTTATATCACGGTGGATAATAGAGTTATATATCATGGTAGATAATAGTTTTATATCACGGTGGATAATAGTGTTATATCACGGTGGATAATAGTGTTATATATCATGGTGGATAATAGTGTTATATATCATGGTGGATAATAGTGTTATATATCATGGTGGATAATAGTGTTATATATCATGGTGGATAATAGTGTTATATATCATGGTGGATAATAGTGTTATATATCACGGTGGATAATAGTGTTATATATCACGGTGGATAATAGTGTCATATATCACAGTGGATAATGGAAAGCTACAGTATCAGAATAATAGTGTTATATATCACGGTAGATAATAGTGTTATATATCATGGTGGATAATAGTGTTATATATCATGGTGGATAATAGTGTTATATCACGGTGGATAATAGTGTTATATATCATAATAGTGTTATATCACAATGGATAATAGTGTTATATCACGGTGGATAATGTTATATCAGTGTTATATCATCACGGTGGATAATAGTGTTATATATCAAGGTGGATAATAGTGTTATATCACAGTGGATAATAGTGTTATATCACGGTGGATAATAGTGTTATATCACGGTGGATAATAGTGTTACATAATGGTGGATAATAGTGTCATATATTACGGTGGATAATAGTGTTATATCACGGTGGATAATAGTGTTATATCACGATAATAGTGTTATATATATTACGGTGGATAATAGTGTTATATATCATGGTGGATAATAGTGTTATATCACGGTGGATAATAGTGTTATATCATGGTGGAGAATAGTGTTATATATCATGGTGGATAATAGTGTTATATCACGGTGGATAATAGAGTTATATATCATGGTAGATAATAGTTTTATATCACGGTGGATAATAGTGTTATATCATAAATAGTGTTATATCATCATGGATAATATAATAGTGTTATATATCATGGTGGATAATAGTGTTATATATCATGGTGGATAATAGTGTTATATATCACGGTGGATAATAGTGTTATATATCATGGTGGATAATAGTGTTATATATCACGGTGGATAATATATCACGGTGTAATAGTGTCATATATCACAGTGGATAATAGTGTTATATCAGGTGGATAATAGTGTTATATATCATGGTGGATAATAGTGTTATATATCACGGTGGATAATAGTGTTATATATCATGGTGGATAATAGTGTTATATCACGGTGGATAATAGTGTTATATATCAGGGTGGATAATAGTGTTATATCACGATGGATAATAGTGTTATATCACGGTAGATAATAGTGTTATATATCATGGTAGATAATAGTGTTATATCACGGTGGATAATAGTGTTATATATCAAGGTGGATAATAGTGTTATATATCATGGTGGATAATAGTGTTATATCACGATGGATAATAGTGTTATATCACGGTAGATAATAGTGTTATATATCATGGTAGATAATAGTGTTATATCACGGTGGATAATAGTGTTATATCACGGTGGATAATAGTGTTATATCACGGTGGATAATAGTGTCATATATCACGGTGGATAATAGTGTTATATATCAAGGTGGATAATAGTGTTATATATCACGGTGGATAATAGTGTTATATCATGGTGGATAATAGTGTTATATATCATGGTGGATAATAGTGTTATATCACGGTGGATAATAGAGTTATATATCATGGTAGATAATAGTTTTATATCACGGTGGATAATAGTGTTATATCACGGTGGATAATAGTGTTATATATCATGGTGGATAATAGTGTTATATATCATGGTGGATAATAGTGTTATATATCATGGTGGATAATAGTGTTATATATCACGGTGGATAATAGTGTTATATATCATGGTGGATAATAGTGTTATATATCACGGTGGAAAATAGTGTTATATATCACAGTGGATAATAGTGTCATATATCACAGTGGATAATGGAAAGCTACAGTATCAGAATAATAGTGTTATATATCATGGTGGATAATAGTGTTATATATCACGGTGGATAATAGTGTTATATATCATGGTGGATAATAGTGTTATATCACGGTGGATAATAGTGTTATATATCAGGGTGGATAATAGTGTTATATCACAATGGATAATAGTGTTATATCACGGTAGATAATAGTGTTATATATCATGGTAGATAATAGTGTTATATCACGGTGGATAATAGTGTTATATATCAAGGTGGATAATGGTGTTATATATCATGGTGGATAATAGTGTTATTTCACGGTGGATAATATTGTTATATCACGGTAGATAATAGTGTTATATATCATGGTAGATAATAGTGTTATATATTACGGTGGATAATAGTGTTATATCACGGTGGATAATAGTGTTATATCACGGTGGATAATAGTGTCATATATTACGGTGGATAATAGTGTTATATATCATGGTGGATAATAGTGTTGTATCACGGTGGATAATAGTGTTATATCATGGTGGAGAATAGTGTTATATATCATGGTGGATAATAGTGTTATATCACGGTGGATAATAGAGTTATATATCATGGTAGATAATAGTTTTATATCACGGTGGATAATAGTGTTATATCACGGTGGATAATAGTGTTATATATCATGGTGGATAATAGTGTTATATATCATGGTGGATAATAGTGTTATATATCATGGTGGATAATAGTGTTATATATCACGGTGGATAATAGTGTTATATATCATGGTGGATAATAGTGTTATATATCACGGTGGAAAATAGTGTTATATATCACGGTGGATAATAGTGTCATATATCACAGTGGATAATGGAAAGCTACAGTATCAGAATAATAGTGTTATATATCATGGTGGATAATAGTGTTATATATCACGGTGGATAATAGTGTTATATATCATGGTGGATAATAGTGTTATATCACGGTGGATAATAGTGTTATATATCAGGGTGGATAATAGTGTTATATCACGGTGGATAATAGTGTTATATCACGGTAGATAATAGTGTTATATATCATGGTAGATAATAGTGTTATATCACGGTGGATAATAGTGTTATATATCAAGGTGGATAATGGTGTTATATATCATTGTTATAATAGTGTTATTTCACGGTGGATAATATTGTTAGATCAATAGATAATAGTGTTACATAATGGTGGATAATAGTGTCATATATTACGGTGGATAATAGTGTTATATCACGGTGGATAATAGTGTTATATCACAGTGGATAATAGTGTTATATCACGGTGGATAATAGTGTTATATATCATGGTGGATAATAGTGTTATATCACGGTGGATAATAGTGTTATATCATGGTGGATAATAGTGTTATATATCATGGTGGATAATAGTGTTATATCACGGTGGATAATAGTGTTATATATCAATCCCTTTTGGTGGATAATAGTGTTATATCATTATTGTGACAAAGGTGGATAATAGTGTTTATTTATAAACACACGGTAATCACTGGTGGATAATAGTGACTATACTTTAACAACAGCTATAAACTATACAGGGGTGGATAATAGTGTTATATATGTATGCATGGGCGGTAATAGTGCAATAAACACAAACACCATAACCAAAAACAATACTCACAGGTGATGACAAAGTGCTATGAGGTGCTTAAACAAAAGAGAGTTATATAAAGCGAGAGTGAAACACAGAGACCTACAGGTGGATAATAGTGTTATATCAAATGGTGGATAATAAAGTGTGATATATATGAGGAGGTGTGTCTTCTGATTGTGGATAATATTGGGGAGTTATACCACGGTGGATAATAGTGTTATATCACACACATAATAGGATACATATAACTGTATATAACAGTGGATAATAGTGTTATATCATAATAGTGTGGATAATAGTGTTATATATCATGGTGGATAATAGTGGGTGGATAATAGTGTTATATATCATGGTGGATAATAGTGTTATATATCACGGTGGATAATAGTGTTATATATCATGGTGGATAATAGTGTTATATATCACGGTGGAAAATAGTGTTATATATCACGGTGGATAATAGTGTCATATATCACAGTGGATAATGGAAAGCTACAGTATCAGAATAATAGTGTTATATATCACGGTAGATAATAGTGTTATATATCATGGTGGATAATAGTGTCATATTTCACGGTGGATAATAGTGTTATATCACGGTGGATAATAGTGTTATATCACGGTGGATAATAGTGTTATATATCACGGTGGATAATAGTGTTATATCATGGTGGATAATAGTGTTATTTCACGGTGGATAATAGTGTTATATCATGGTGGATAATAGTGTTATATCATGGTGGATAATAGTGTTATATAACGGTGGATAATAGTGCTATATCATGGTGGATAATAGTGTTATATATTACGGTGGATAATAGTGTTATATATCATGGTGGATAATGGTGTTATATAACGGTGGATAATAGTGTTATATCACGGTAGATAATAGTGTCATATATCACGGTGGATAATAGTGTTATATATCACGGTGGATAATAGTGTTATATCATGGTGGATAATAGTGTTATATCACGGTGGATAATAGTGTTATATCACAGTGGATAATAGTGTTATATCACGGTGGATAATAGTGTTATATATCACGGTGGATAATAGTGTTATATATCATGGTGGATAATAGTGTTATATATCACGGTGGATAATAGTGTTATATCACGGTGGATAATAGTGTTATATCACAGTGGATAATGGAAAGCTATATATCAGAATAATAGTGTTATATATCATGGTGGATAATAGTGTTATATCACGGTGGATAATAGTGTTATATATCATGGTGGATAATAGTGTTATATCACGGTGGATAATAGTGTTATATATCACGGGTGGATAATAGTGTTATATCATCACGGTAGATAATAGTGTTATATATAATAGTATATCATGGTAGATAATAGTGTTATATCACGGTGGATAATAGTGTTATATATCAAGGTGGATAATGGTGTTATATATCATTGTGGATAATAGTATTTCACGGTGGATAATATCACAGGTGTATATCACGTGATAATAGTGTTATATATCATGGTGGATAATAGTGTTATATATCACGGTGGATAATAGTGTTATATCACGGTGGATAATAGTGTTATATCACGGTGGATAATAGTGTTATATATCACGGTGGATAATAGTGTTATATCACGGTGGATAATAGTGTTATATCATGGTGGATAATAGTGTTATATATCATGGTGGATAATAGTGTTATATCACGGTGGATAATAGTGTTATATCACGGTGGATAATAGTGTTATATCATGGTGGATAATAGTGTTATATCACGGTGGATAATAGTGTTATATCACGGTGGATAATAGTGTTATATATCATGGTGGATAATAGTGTTATATCACAGTTATATGTTATATCACGGTGGATAATAGTGTTATATATCATGGTGGATAATAGTGTTATATATCATGGTGGATAATAGTGTTATATATCACGGTGGATAATAGTGATAATAGTGGATAATAGTGTTATATATCACGGTGGATAATAGTGTTATATCACGTGTTAGTGTTATATATCACATGGTGGATGGATAATAGTGTTATATATCACAGTGGATAATAGTGTTATATCACGGTGGTGTTATATCACGGTGGATAATAGTGTTATATATCACGGTGGATAATAGTGTTATATATCACGGTGGATAATAGTGTTATATCATGGTGGATAATAGTGTTATATCACGGTGGATAATAGTGTTATATAATAGTGTTATATATCACGGTGGATAATAGTGTTATATCACGGTGGATAATAGTGTTATATCACGGTGGATAATAGTGATATATAGTGGATAATAGTGTTATATCACGGTGGATAATAGTGTTATATCATGGTGGATGGATAATAGTGTTATATCATAATAATAGTGTTATATCATGGTGGATAATATCATGTTATATGTTATATCATGGTGGATAATAGTGTTATATCACGGTGGATAATAGTGTTATATCATGGTGGATAATAGTGTTATATATCACGGTGGATAATAGTGTTATATCACGGTGGATAATAGTGTTATATATCAGTGTTATATCACGGTGGATAATAGTGTTATATCACGGTGGATAATAGTGTTATATATCATGGTGGATAATAGTGTTATATATCATGGTGGATAATAGTGTTATATCACGGTGGATAATAGTGTTATATCATGGTGGATAATAGTGTTATATCATGGATAATAGTGTTATATCACGGTGGATAATAGTGTTATATCACGGTGGATAATAGTGTTATATATCATGGTAGGTGGATAATAGTGGATAATAGTGTTATATCACGGTGGATAATAGTGTTATATCACGGTGGATAATAGTGTTATATATCACGGTGGATAATAGTGTTATATATCACGGTGGATAATAGTGTTATATCATGGTGGATAATAGTGTTATATATCATGGTGGATAATAGTGTTATATCACGGTGGATAATAGTGTTATATCATGGTGGATAATAGTGTTATATCACGGTGGATAATAGTGTTATATATCACGGTGGATAATAGTGTTATATCACGGTGGATAATAGTGTTATATATCATGGTGGATAATAGTGTTATATCACGGTGGATAATAGTGTTATATATCACGGTGGATAATAGTGTTATATCACGGTGGATAATAGTGTCATATCACGGTGGATAATAGTGTTATATATCATGGTGGATAATAGTTTTATATATCATGGTGGATAATAGTGTTATATCACGGTGGATAATAGTGTTATATATCATGGTGGATAATAGTGTTATATCACGGTGGATAATAGTGTTATATATCATGGTGGATAATAGTGTTATATATCATATCAGGTGGATAATAGTGTTATATCACGGATAATAGTGTTATATCACGGTGGATAATAGTGTTATATATCATGGTGGATAATAGTGTTATATATCACGGTGGATAATAGTGTTATATCACGGTGGATAATAGTGTTATATCACGGTGGATAATAGTGTGGATATATATCATGGTGGATAATAGTGTTATATATCATGGTGGATAATAGTGTTATATATCATGGTGGATAATAGTGTTATATCATGTGGATAATAGTGTTATATATCACGGTGGATAATAGTGTTAATAGTGTTATATATCATGGTGGATAATAGTGTTATATCACGGTGGATAATAGTGTTATATCACGGTGGATAATAGTGTTATATCACATGGGTGGATAATAGTGTTATATATGGTGGATAATAGTGTTATATATCATGGATAATAGGATAATAGTGTATATATATATCACGGTGGATAATAGTGTTATATATCATGGTGGATAATAGTGTTATATATCATGGTGGATAATAGTGTTATATATCATAATAGGATAATATGTTATATCATGGTGGATAATAGTGTTATATATCATGGTGGATAATAGTGTTATATATCATGGTGGATAATAGTGTTATATATCATGGTGGATAATAGTGTTATATCACGTTAATATGTTATATCACGGTGGATAATAGTGTTATATCACGGTGGATAATAGTGTTATATCATGGTGGATAATAGTGTTATATCACGTGGATAATATGTTATATCACGGTGGATAATAGTGTTATATCATAATGGTGGATAATAGTGTTATATATATCACGGTGGATAATAGTGTTATATCATGGTGGATAATAGTGTTATATCATAATGGTGGATAATAGTGTTATATATCATATCGGTGGATAATAGTGTTATATATCACGGTGGATAATAGTGTTATATCACGGTGGATAATAGTGTTATATATCATAATAGTGTTATATATTACAGGTGGATAATAGTGTTATATCACGGTGGATAATAGTGTTATATCACAGTGGATAATAGTGTTATATCACGGTGGATAATAGTGTTATATCACGGTGGATAATAGTGTTATATCATGGTGGATAATAGTGTTATATCATGGTGGATAATAGTGTTATATAACGGTGGATAATAGTGCTATATCATGGTGGATAATAGTGTTATATATTACGGTGGATAATAGTGTTATATCACGGTAGATAATAGTGTCATATATTACGGTGGATAATAGTGTTATATCACGGTGGATAATAGTGTTATATCACAGTGGATAATAGTGTTATATCACGGTGGATAATAGTGTTATATCACGGTGGATAATAGTGTTATATCACGGTGGATAATAGTGTTATATCACGGTGGATAATAGTGTTATAATCACAGTGGATAATAGTGTTATATTATCATGATGGATAATAGTGTTATATCACGGTGGATAATAGTGTTATATCACGGTGGATAATAGTGTTATATCATGGTGGATAATAGTGTTATATATCACGGTGGATAATAGTGTTATATCACGGTGGATAATAGTGTTATATCACGGTGGATAATAGTGTTATATCACGGTGGATAATAGTGTTATATCACGGTATCAGTGTTATATCATGTGGATAATAGTGTTATATATCACGGTGGATAATAGTGTTATATAACGTTATATATCATGGTGGATAATAGTGTTATATCATGGATAATATAATAGTGTTATATCACGGGATAATAGTGTTATATATCGGTGGATAATAGTGTTATATATCACGTGTTATATATCATGGTGGATAATAGTGTTATATCATCATGGTGGATAATAGTGTTATATCACATGGTGGATAATAGTGTTATATATCACGGTGGATAATAGTGTTATATCATCATGTGTTAATAGTATATATCACGGTGGATAATAGTGTTATATATCATGGTGGATAATAGTGTTATATCACGGTGGATAATAGTGTTATATCACGGTGGATAATAGTGTTATATCACGGTGGATAATAGTGTTATATATCATGGTGGATAATAGTGTTATATCACGGTGGATAATAGTGTTATATATCATGGTGGATAATAGTGTTATATCACGGTGGATAATGGTGTTATATATCACGCTGGATAATAGTGTTATATAGTGTTATATCATGGTGGATAGTGTTATATCACGGTGGATAATAGTGTTATATCACGGTGGATAATAGTGTTATATATCATGGTGGATAATATATCACGTGTTATATATCACGGTGGATAATAGTGTTATATCACGGTGGATAATAGTGTTATATATCACGGTGGATAATAGTGTTATATCACGGTGGATAATAGTGTTATATCACGGTGGATAATAGTGTTATATCACGGTGGATAATAGTGTTATATATCACGGTGGATAATAGTGTTATATATAATAGTGTTATATCATGGTGGATAATAGTGTTATATCACATGGTGGATAATAGTGTTATATCACGGTGGATAATAGTGTTATATATCACGGTGGATAATAGTGTTATATCACGGTGGATAATAGTGTTATATCATGGATAATAGTGTTATATATCACGGTGGATAATAGTGTTATATCACGGTGGATAATAGTGTTATATCACGGTGGATAATAGTGTTATATCACGGTGGAAAATAGTGTTATATATCACGGTGGATAATAGTGTTATATATCACGGTGGATAATAGTGTTATATATCACGGTGGATAATAGTGTTATATCACGGTGGATAATAGTGTTATATCATGGTGGATAATAGTGTTATATATCATGGTGGATAATAGTGTTATATCATGGTGGATAATAGTGTTATATCACGGTGGATAATAGTGTTATATATCATGGTGGATAATAGTGTTATATCACGGTGGATAATAGTGTTATATCACGGTGGATAATAGTGTTATATCACGGTGGATAATAGTGTTATATATCATGGTGGATAATAGTGTTGGATATATATATATCATGGTGGATAATAGTGTTATATATCATGGTGGATAATAGTGTTATATATTACGGTGGATAATAGTGTTATATATCATGGTGGATAATAGTGTTATATATCATGGTATAATAGTGTTATATCACGGTGGATAATAGTGTTATATCACAGTGGATAATAGTGTTATATCACGGTGGATAATAGTGTTATATCATGGTGGATAATAGTGTTATAATCACGGTGGATAATAGTGTTATATCATGGTGGATAATAGTGTTATATCATGGATAATAGTGTTATATCACGGTGGATAATAGTGTTATATCACGGTGGATAATAGTGTTATATATCATGGTGGATGGATAATAGTGTTATATATCATGGTGGATAATAGTGTTATATCATGGTGGATAATAGTGTTATATCACGGTGGATAATAGTGTTATATATCACGTGGATAATAGTGTTATATCACGGTGGATAATAGTGTTATATCACGGTGGATAATAGTGTTATATATCACGGTGGATAATAGTGTTATATCACGGTGGATAATAGTGTTATATCACGGTATATAGTGTTATATCACGGTGGATAATAGTGTTATATCATGGTGGATAATAGTGTTATATCATGGTGGATAATAGTGTTATATCATCATGGATAATAGTGTTATATCACGGTGGATAATAGTGTTATATCACGGTGGATAATATCACGGTGGATAATAGTGTCACGGTGGATAATAGTGTTATATCACGGTGGATAATAGTGTTATATCACGGTGGATAATAGTGTTATATCACGGTGGATAATAGTGTTATATCACGGTGGATAATAGTGTTATATCACGGTGGATAATAGTGTTATATCATGGTGGATAATAGTGTTATATCACGGTGGATAATAGTGTTATATCACAGTGGATAATAGTGTTATATCACGGTGGATAATAGTGTTATATATCATGGTGGATAATAGTGTTATATCACGGTGGATAATAGTGTTATATATCACGGTGGATAATAGTGTTATATATCACGGTGGATAATAGTGTTATATATCATGGTGGATATCACATGGATAATAGTGTTATATCACGGTGGATAATAGTGTTATATCACGGTGGATAATAGTGTTATATCACGGTGGATAATAGTGTTATATCACGGTGGATAATAGTGTTATATCACGGTGGATAATAGTGTTATATGTTATATCACGGTGGATAATAGTGTTATATCACGGTGGATAATAGTGTTATATCACGGTGGATAATAGTGTTATATATCATGGTGGATAATAGTGTTATATCACGGTGGATAATGGTGTTATATCACGGTGGATAATAGTGTTATATCACGGTGGATAATAGTGTTATATATCATGGTGGATAATAGTGTTATATCACGGTGGCTAATAGTGTTATATATCATGGTGGATAATAGTGTTATATATCATGGTGGATAATAGTGTTATATATCATGGTGGATAATAGTGTTATATCATGGTGGATAATAGTGTTATATCACGGTGGATAATAGTGTTATATCACGGTGGATAATAGTGTTATATCATATAATAGTGTTATATAGTGTTATATCACGGTGGATAATAGTGTTATATCATAATAGGTGGATAATAGTGTTATATATCATGGTGGATAATAGTGTTATATCATGGATAATAGTGTTATATCACGGTGGATAATAGTGTTATATCATGGTGGATAATAGTGTTATATCATGGTGGATAATAGCGTTATTTATCATGGTGGATAATAGTGTTATATATCATGGTGGATAATAGTGTTATATATCACGGTGGATAATAGTGTTATATATCACGGTGGATAATAGTGTTATATATCACGTGGATAATAGTGTTATATCATGGTGGATAATAGTGTTATATCACAGTGTTATATATCACGGTGGATAATAGTGTTATATCACGTGGATTATATATCACGGTGGATAATAGTGTTATATATCATATCATGGTGGATAATAGTGATAATATATATCATGGTGGATAATAGTGTTATATATCACGGTGGATAATAGTGTTATATCATGGTGGATAATAGTGTTATATATCACGGTGGATAATAGTGTTATATATCATGGTGGATAATAGTGTTATATATCATGGTGGATAATAGTGTTATATCATGGTGGATAATAGTGTTATATCATGGTGGATAATAGTGTTATATCACGGTGGATAATAGTGTTATATCATGTGGATAATAGTGTTATATCACGGTGGATAATAGTGTTATATCACGGTGGATAATAGTGTTATAATATAATAGTGTTATATCACGGTGGATAATAGTGTTATATCACGGTGGATAATAGTGTTATATCACGGTGGATAATAGTGTTATATAATAGTGTTATATCATGGTGGATAATAGTGTTATATATCATGGTGGATAATAGTGTTATATATCACGGTGGATAATAGTGTTATATCACGATAATAGTGTTATATCACGGTGGATAATAGTGGTGGGATAATAGTGTTATATATCACGGTGGATAATAGTGTTATATATCATGGTGGATAATAGTGTTATATCACGGTGGATAATAGTGTTATATATCACGGTGGATAATAGTGTTATATCACGGTGGATAATAGTGTTATATCACGGTGGATAATAGTGTTATATCACGGTGGATAATAGTGTTATATCACGGTGGATAATAGTGTTATATATCACGGTGGATAATAGTGTTATATCATCGGTGGATAATAGTATATCACGGTGGATAATAGTGTTATATCACAGTGGATAATAGTGTTATCATATCATGGTGGATAATAGTGTTATATTATAGTGTTATATCACGGTGGATAATAGTGTTATATCATGGTGGATAATAGTGTTATATATCACGGTGGATAATAGTTATATCATATCACGGTGGATAATAGTGTGGATAATAGTGTTATATCACGGTGGATAATAGTGTTATATGTTATATCATGGTGGATAATAGTGTTATATCACGGATAATAGTGTTATATCATGGTGGATAATAGTGTTATATCACGGTGGATAATAGTGTTATATCACGGTGGATAATAGTGTTATATCACGGTGGATAATAGTGTTATATATCATGGTGGATAATAGTGTTATATCATGGTGGATAATAGTGTTATATCACGGTGGATAATAGTGTTATATCACGGTGGATAATAGTGTTATATCACGGTGGATAATAGTGTTATATCACGGTGGATAATAGTGTTACATAATGGTGGATAATAGTGTCATATATTACGGTGGATAATAGTGTTATATCACGGTGGATAATAGTGTTATATCACGGTGGATAATAGTGTTATATCACAGTGGATAATAGTGTTATATCACGGTGGATAATAGTGTTATATCATAATAGTGTTATATCATGGTGGATAATAGTGTTATATCACGGTGGATAATAGTGTTATATCACGGTGGATAATAGTGTTATATCACGGTGGATAATAGTGTGGATATATGTTATATCATGGTGGATAATAGTGTTATATCACGGTGGATAATAGTGTTATATATGGATAATAGTGTTATATCATGGTGGATAATAGTGTTATATCATGGTGGATAATAGTGTTATATCACGGTGGATAATAGTGTTATATATCATGGTGGATAATAGTGTTATATCATGGTGGATAATAGTGTTATATCACGGTGGATAATAGTGTTATATCATGGTGGATAATAGTGTTATATATCATGGTGGATAATAGTGTTATATCACGGTGGATAATAGTGTTATATATCATGGTGGATAATAGTGTTATATATCACGGTGGATAATAGTGTTATATCATGGATAATAGTGTTATATCACGGTGGATAATAGTGTTATATCACGTGGATAATAGTGTTATATATCATGTGGATAATAGTGTTATATCATGGATAATAGTGTTATATCACAGTGGATAATAGTGTTATATATCACGGTGGATAATAGTGTTATATCATGGTGGATAATAGTGTTATATATCATGGTGGATAATAGTGTTATATCATGGTGGATAATAGTGTTATATCACGGTGGATAATAGTGTTATATATCACGGTGGATAATAGTGTTATATCATAATAGTGTTATATCATGGTGGATAATAGTGTTATATATCACGGTGGATAATAGTGTTATATATCATGGTGGATAATAGTGTTATATATCATGGTGGATAATAGTGTATATATAATAGTGTTATATCATCAGTGGATAATAGTGTTATATATCACGGTGGAAAAAAGTGTTATATCACGGTGGATAATAGTGTTATATCATGGTAGATAATAGTGTTATATCATGGTAGATAATATTGTTATATCACGGTGGATAATGGTGTTATATATCATGGTGGATAATATTGTTATATCACGGTGGATAATAGTGTTATATATCATGGTGGATAATAGTGTTATATCATGGTGGATAATAGTGTTATATATCATGGTGGATAATAGTGTTATATCATGGTAATAGTGTTATATATGGATAATAGTGTTATATCACGGTGGATAATAGTGTTATATCATGGTGGATAATAGTGTTATATCACGGTGGATAATAGTGTTATATCACGGTGGATAATAGTGTCATATCACGGTGGATAATAGTGTTATATATCACGGTGGATAATAGTGTTATATCACGGTGGATAATAGTGTTATATCATATAATAGTGTTATATCATGGTGGATAATAGTGTTATATCATGGTGGATAATAGTGTTATATATCATGGTGGATAATAGTGTTATATATCATGGTGGATAATAGTGTTATATCATGGATAATAGTGTTATATCACGGTGGATATCATGGTAATAGTGTTATATATCACGGTGGATAATAGTGTTATATCACGGTGGATAATAGTGTTATATCACGGTGGATAATAGTGTTATATCACATGGTGGATAATAGTGTTATATCATGGTGGATAATAGTGTTATATCACGGTGGATAATAGTGTTATATCACGGTGGATAATAGTGTTATATCATGGATAATAGTGTTATATCACGGTGGATAATAGTGTTATATATGGATAATAGTGTTATATCACGGTGGATAATAGTGTTATATCACGGTGGATAATAGTGTTATATCACGGTGGATAATGGATAATAGTGTTATATCACGGTGGATAATAGTGTTATATCACGGTGGATAATAGTGTTATATCACGGTGGATAATAGTGTTATATATCACGTGGATGGATAATAGTGTTATATCACGGTGGATAATAGTGTTATATCATGGTAGGATAATAGTGTTATATATCACGGTGGATAATAGTGTTATATCACGGTGGATAATAGTGTTATATCATGGTGGATAATAGTGTTATATATCATGGTGGATAATAGTGTTATATATCACGTGGATAATAGTGTTATATCATAGATAATAGTGTTATATCACGGTGGATAATAGTGTTATATCACGGTGGATAATAGTGTTATATCACGGTGGATAATAGTGTTATATATCATGGTGGATAATAGTGTTATATCACGGTGGATAATAGTGTTATATCATGGTGGATAATAGTGTTATATCACGGTGGATAATAGTGTTATATCACGGTGGATAATAGTGTTATATCACGGTGGATAATAGTGTTATATCACGGTGGATAATAGTGTTATATATCAGTAATAGTGTTATATCACGGTGGATAATAGTGTTATATCATGGTGGATAATAGTGTTATATCATGGTGGATAATAGTGTTATATCATGGTGGATAATAGTGTTATATATCATGGTGGATAATAGTGTTATATATCATGGTGGATAATAGTGTTATATCACGGTGGATAATAGTGTTATATCACAGTGGATAATAGTGTTATATCACGGTGGATAATAGTGTTATATCATGGTAGATAATAGTGTTATATCACGGTGGATAATAGTGTTATATCACGGTGGATAATAGTGTCATATCACGGTGGATAATAGTGTTATATATCACGGTGGATAATAGTGTTATATCACGGTGGATAATAGTGTTATATCATGGTGGATAATAGTATATCACGGTGGATAATAGTGTTATATCACGGTGGATAATAGTGTTATAATCAGTGGATAATAGTGTTATATCACGGTGGATAATAGTGTTATATATCATGGTGGATAATAGTGTTATATATCATAATAGTGTTATATATCATGGTGGATAATAGTGTTATATATCATGGTGGATAATAGTGTTATATCATGGTGGATAATAGTGGATAATAGTATATCATGGTGGATAATAGTGTTATATATCATGGTGGATAATAGTGTTATATCATGGTGGATAATAGTGTTATATCACATAATGGTGGATATATAGTGTTAGGTGGATAATAGTGTTATATCATGGTGGATAATAGTGTTATATCACGGTGGATAATAGTGTTATATCATGGTGGATAATAGTGTTATATCACGGTGGATAATAGTGATAATAGTGTTATATATCACGGTGGATAATAGTGTTATATCACGGTGGATAATAGTGTTATATCATGGTGGATAATAGTGTTATATCATGGTGGATAATAGTGTTATATATAATGGTGGATAATAGTGTTATATATCATGGTGGATAATAGTGTTATATATCATGGTGGATAATGGTGTTATATATCACGGTGGATAATAGTGTTATATATCATGGTGGATAATAGTGTTATATATCATTGTGGATAATAGTGTTATATCACGGTGGATAATAGTGTTATATCACGGTGGATAATAGTGTTATATCATGGTGGATAATTGTGTTATATCACGGTGGATAATAGTGTTATATCATGGTGGATAATAGTGTTATATATCACGGTGGATGGATAATATAATAGTGTTATATCACGGTGGATAATAGTGTTATATCACGGTGGATAATAGTGTTATATCACGGTGGATAATAGTGTTATATCACGGTGGATAATAGTGTTATATATATCACGGTGGATAATAGTGTTATATCACGGTGGATAATATAATAGTGTTATATCACGTGGATAATAGTGTTATATCACGGTGGATAATAGTGTTATATCATGGTGGATAATATGTTATATCATGGTGGATAATAGTGTTATATCATGGTGGATAATAGTGTTATATCACGGTGGATAATAGTGTTATATCATGGTGGATAATAGTGTTATATCACGGTGGATAATAGTGTTATATCACGGTGGATAATAGTGTTATATCACGGTGGATAATAGTGTTATATCATGGTGGATAATAGTGTTATATCACGGTGGATAATAGTGTTATATATCACGGTGGATAATAGTGTTATATCACGGTGGATAATAGTGTTATATATCACATGGTGGATAATAGTGTTATATATCATGGTGGATAATAGTGTTATATCATGGTGGATAATAGTGTTATATCACGGTGGATAATAGTGTTATATATCATGGTGGATAATAGTGTTATATCACGGTGGATAATAGTGTTATATATCATGGTGGATAATAGTGTTATATATCATGGTGGATAATAGTGTTATATATCATGGTGGATAATAGTGTTATATCATGGTGGATAATAGTGTTATATCACGGTGGATAATAGTGTTATATCACGGTGGATAATAGTGTTATATCATGGTGGATAATAGTGTTATATCACGGTGGATAATAGTGTTATATCACGGTGGATAATAGTGTTATATATCATGGTGGATAATAGTGTTATATCACGGTGGATAATAGTGTTATATCACGTGGATAATAGTGTTATATCACGGTGGATAATAGTGTTATATCACGGTGGATAATAGTGTTATATCATGGTGGATAATAGTGTTATATCATGGTGGATAATAGTGTTATATATCATGGTGGATAATAGTGTTATATATCATGGATAATAGTGTTATATCATCATGGTGGATAATAGTGTTATAATAGTGTTATATCATGGTGGATAATAGTGTTATATATCACGGTGGATAATAGTGTTATATCACGGTGGATAATAGTGTTATATATCATGGTGGATAATAGGTGGATAATAGATAATAGTATATCATGGTGGATAATAGTGTTATATCACGGTGGATAATAGTGTTATATATCATGGTGGATAATAGTGTTATATATCACGGTGGATAATAGTGTTATATCACGGTGGATAATAGTGTTATATCACGGTGGATAATAGTGTTATATCACGGTGGATAATAGTGTTATATATCACGGTGGATAATAGTGTTATATATCACGGTGGATAATAGTGTTATATACGTGGATAATAGTGGATAATAGTGTTATATATCATGGTGGATAATAGTGTTATATCACGGTGGATAATATCATGTGTAATATATATCACGGTGGATAATAGTGTTATATATCATGGTGGATAATAGTGTTATATCACGGTGGATAATAGTGTTATATCATGGTGGATAATAGTGTTATATCACGGTGGATAATAGTGTTATATATCACGGTGGATAATAGTGTTATATCATGGTGGATAATAGTGTTATATCACGGTGGATAATAGTGTTATATCACGGTGGATAATAGTGTTATATATCACGGTGGATAATAGTGTTATATATCACGGTGGATAATAGGATAATAGTGTTATATCATCATAATAGTGTTATATCATGGATAATAGTGTTATATATCACGGTGGATAATAGTGTTATATCACGGTGGATAATAGTGTTATATATCATGGTGGATAATAGTGTTATATATCATGGTGGATAATAGTGTTATATCATGGTGGATAATAGTGTTATATCACGGTGGATAATAGTGTTATATATCACGGTGGATAATAGTGTTATATCACGGTGGATAATAGTGTTATATATCATGGTGGATAATAGTGTTATATCACGGTGGATAATAGTGTTATATATCATGGTGGATAATAGTGTTATATCACGTTAGATAATAGTGTTATATCACGGTGGATAATGGTGATATATATCACGGTGGATAATAGTGTTATATCACGGTGGATAATAGTGTCATATCACGGTGTGTTATATAATAATAGTGTTATATATCAGTGATAATAGTGTTATATCATAATAGGTGGATAATAGTGTTATATCATGGTGGATAATAGTGTTATATCATGGTGGATAATAGTGTTATATATCATGGTGGATAATAGTGTTATATCATGGTGGATAATAGTGTTATATATCATGGTGGATAATAGTGTGGATAATAGTGTTATATCACGGTGGATAATAGTGTTATATCACGGTGGATAATAGTGTTATATCATGGTGGATAATATAATAGTGTTATATCACGGTGGATAATAGTGTTATATCACGGTGGATAATAGTGTTATATATCACGGTGGATAATAGTGTTATATCACGGTGGATAATAGTGTTATATCATGGTGGATAATAGTGTTATATCATGGTGGATAATAGTGTTATATCACGGTGGATAATAGTGTTATATATCATGGTGGATAATAGTGTTATATCACGGTGGATAATAGTGTTATATATCATGGTGGATAATAGTGTTATATATCATGGTGGATAATAGTGTTATATATCATGGTGGATAATAGTGTTATATCATGGTGGATAATAGTGTTATATCATCGGTATATAGTGTTATATATCATGGTGGATAATAGTGTTATATCACGGTGGATAATAGTGTTATATATCATGGTGGATAATAGTGTTATATATCATAATAGGTGGATAATAGTGTTATATCATGGTGGATAATAGTGTTATATCATGGTGGATAATAGTGTTATATATCACGGTGGATAATAGTGTTATATATCACGGTGGATAATAGTGTTATATCATGGTGGATAATAGTGTTATATCATAATAGTGTTATATCATATAATAGTGTGGATAATATGTTATATCACGGTGGATAATAGTGTTATATCATGGTGGATAATAGTGTTATATCATGGTGGATAATAGTGTTATATATCATGGTGGATAATAGTGTTATATATCATGGTGGATAATAGTGTTATATATCATGGTGGATAATGGTGTTATATATCACGGTGGATAATAGTGTTATATATCATGGTGGATAATAGTGTTATATCATGGTGGATAATAGTGTTATATCACGGTGGATAATAGTGTTATATCACGGTGGATAATAGTGTTATATCACGGTGGATAATAGTGTTATATCATGGTGGATAATAGTGTTATATCATGGTGGATAATAGTGTTATATCATCATGGTGGATAATAGGTGGATAATAGTGTTATATATCACGGTGGATAATAGTGTTATATCACGGTGGATAATAGTGTTATATCATGGTGGATAATAGTGTTATATATCATGGTGGATAATAGTGTTATATCACGGTGGATAATAGTGTTATATCATGGTGGATAATAATAGTGTTATATATCACGGTGGATAATAGTGTTATATATCACGGTGGATAATAGTGTTATATCACGGTGGATAATAGTGTTATATCACGTGTAATATATATCACGTGTGGATAATAGTGTTATATCATATCATGGTGGATAATAGTATCATGTTATATGTTATATCACGGTGGATAATAGTGTTATATCATCATGTGGATAATAGTGTTATATCACGGTGGATAATAGTGTTATATCACGGTGGATAATAGTGTTATATCACGGTGGATAATAGTGTTATATCATGGTGGATAATAGTGTTATATCATGGTGGATAATAGTGTTATATCACGGTGGATAATAATAGTGTTATATATCATGGTGGATAATAGTGTTATATCACGGTGGATAATAGTGTTATATGTCATGGTGGATAATAGTGTTATATATCATGGTGGATAATAGTGTTATATATCATGGTGGATAATAGTGTTATATCATGGTGGATAATAGTGTTATATCACGGTGGATAATAGTGTTAATATATCATGGTGGATAATAGTGTTATATCACGGTGGATAATAGTGTTATATATCATGGTGGATAATAGTGTTATATATCATGGATAATAGTGTTATAATAGTGTAATATATATCATGGTGGATAATAGTGTTATATCACGGTGGATAATAGTGTTATATCACGGTGGATAATAGTGTTATATCACGGTGGATAATAATATATCAGTGTTATATCACGGTGGATAATAGTGTTATATCACGGTGGATAATAGTGTTATATATCATGGTGGATAATAGTGTTATATCATAGTGGATAATAGTGTTATATATCACGGTGGATAATAGTGTTATATCACGGTGGATAATAGTGTTATATCATGGTGGATAATAGTGTTATATCATGGTGGATAATAGTGTTATATATCATGGTGGATAATAGTGTTATATATCATGGTGGATAATAGTGTTATATATCATGGTGGATAATAGTGTTATATCATGGTAGATAATAGTGTTATATCACGGTGGATAATGGTGTTATATATCACGGTGGATAATAGTGTTATATCACGGTGGATAATAGTGTTATATATCATGGTGGATAATAGTGTTATATCATGGTGGATAATAGTGTTATATCACGGTGGATAATAGTGTTATATCACGGTGGATAATAGTGTTATATCATGGTGGATAATAGTGTTATATCATGGTGGATAATAGTGTTATATCATGGTGGATAATAGTGTTATATCATGGTGGATAATAGTGTTATATCATGGTGGATAATAGTGTTATATAACGGTGTTATATATCATAATAGTGTTATATCATGGTGGATAATAGTGTTATATATCATGGTGGATAATAGTGTTATATCACGGTGGATAATAGTGTTATATCACGGTGGATAATAGTGTTATATATCATAGTGTTATCACGGTGGATAATAGTGTTATATCACGGTGGATAATAGTGTTATATCATGGTGGATAATAGTGTTATATCATGGTGGATAATAGTGTTATATATCATGGTGGATAATAGTGTTATATATCATGGTGGATAATAGTGTTATATATCATGGTGGATAATAGTGTTATATCACGGTGGATAATGGTGTTATATATCACGGTGGATAATAGTGTTATATCACGGTGGATAATAGTGTTATATCACGGTGGATAATAGTGTCATATCACGGTGGATAATAGTGTTATATATCACGGTGGATAATAGTGTTATATCACGGTGGATAATAGTGTTATATCACGGTGGATAATAGTGTTATATATCATGGTGGATAATAGTGTTATATATCATGGTGGATAATAGTGTTATATCACGGTGGATAATAGTGTTATATATCATGGTGGATAATAGTGTTATATCACGGTGGATAATAGTGTTATATCACGGTGGATAATAGTGTTATATCACGGTGGATAATAGTGTTATATCACGGTGGATAATAGTGTTATATCACGGTGGATAATAGTGTTATATCATGGTGGATAATAGTGTTATATCACGGTGGATAATAGTGTTATATCACGGTGGTGGATAATAGTGTTATATCACGGTGGATAATAGTGTTATATCATACGGTGGATAATAGTGTTATATCATGGTGGATAATAGTGTTATATCACGGTGGATAATAGTGTTATATATCACGGTGGATAATGATATATAGTGGATAATAGTGTTATATATCATGGTGGATAATAGTGTTATATCATTGTGGATAATAGTGTGGTATAATAGTGTTATATCACGGTGGATAATAGTGTTATATCATCACGGTGGATAATAGTGTTATATCATGGTGGATAATAGTGTTATATATCATGGTGGATAATAGTGTTATATCACGGTGGATAATAGTGTTATATATCATGGTGGATAATAGTGTTATATCACGGTGGATAATAGTGTTATATATCACGGTGGATAATAGTGTTATATCACGGTGGATAATAGTGTTATATCACGGTGGATAATAGTGTTATATCACGGTGGATAATAGTGTTATATATCATGTTGGATAATAGTGTTATATCACGGTGGATAATAGTGTTATATCATGGTGGATAATAGTGTTATATCACATGGTGGATAATAGTGTTATATATCATGGTGGATAATAGTGTTATATATCATGGTGGATAATAGTGTTATATATCATGGTGGATAATAGTGTTATATCATGGTGGATAATAGTGTTATATCACGGTGGATAATAGTGTTATATATCATGGTGGATAATAGTGTTATATCATGGTGGATAATAGTGTTATATCACGGTAGATAATAGTGTTATATCACGGTGGATAATAGTGTTATATATCATGGTGGATAATAGTGTTATATCACGGTGGATAATAGTGTTATATATATAATAGTGTTATATCATGGTGGATAATAGTGTTATATCATGGTGGATAATAGTGTTATATCACGGTGGCTAATAGTGTTATATATCATGGTGGATAATAGTGTTATATCATGGTGGATAATAGTGTTATATATCATGGTGGATAATAGTGTTATATATCATGCTGGATAATAGTGTTATATATCATGGTGGATAATAGTGTTATATCATGGTGGATAATAGTGTTATATCATGGTGGATAATAGTGTTATATCACGGTGGATAATAGTGTTATATCACGGTGGATAATATATCACGGTGGATAATATATATCATGGTGGATAATAGTGTTATATCACGGTGGATAATAGTGTTATATCACATGGTGGATAATAGTGTTATATCATGGTGGATAATAGTGTTATATATCATGGTGGATAATAGTGTTATATATCATGGTGGATAATAGTGTTATATAATCATATCACGGTGGATAATAGTGTTATATCATGGTGGATAATAGTGTTATATCATCAGTGGATAATGGATAATAGTGTTATATCACGGTGGATAATAGTGTTATATCACGGTGGATAATAGTGTTATATATCATGGTGGATAATAGGATAATAGTGTTATATATCACGGTGGATAATAGTGTTATATCACATGGTGGATAATAGTGTTATATCATGGTGGATAATAGTGTTATATCATGGTGGATAATAGTGTTATATCATGGTGGATAATAGTGTTATATATATCACATAATGGATAATGTTATATCAGTGTTTATATCACGGTGGATAATAGTGTTATATATCACGGTGGATAATAGTGTTATATCACGGTGGATAATAGTGTTATATATCATTTTGATAATAGTGTTATATCATGGTGGATAATAGTGTTATATCACGGTGGATAATAGTGTTATATCACGGTGGATAATAGTGTTATATCATGGTGGATAATATTGTTATATATCATGGTGGATAATAGTGTTATATCATGGTGGATAATAGTGTTATATCATGGTGGATAATAGTGTTATATCATGGTGGATAATAGTGTTATATCACGGTGGATAATAGTGTTATATCACGGTGGATAATAGTGTTATATATCATGGTGGATAATAGTGTTATATATCATGGTGGATAATAGTGTTATATCACGGTGGATAATAGTGTTATATCACGGTGGATAATAGTGTTATATCACGGTGGATAATAGTGTTATATATCACGGTGGATAATAGTGTTATATCACGGTGGATAATAGTGTTATATCACGGTGGATAATAGTGTTATATATCATGGTGGATAATAGTGTTATATCACGGTGGATAATAGTGTTATATATCATGGTGGATAATAGTGTTATATCACGGTGGATAATAGTGTTATATCATGGTAGATAATAGTGTTATTATATATCACGGTGGATAATGGTGTTATATATCACGGTGGATAATAGTGTTATATATCACGGTGGATAATAGTGTCATATCACGGTGGATAATAGTGTTATATATCATGGTGGATAATAGTGTTATATATCATGGTGGATAATAGTGTTATATCACGGTGGATAATAGTGTTATATATCATGGTGGATAATAGTGTTATATCACGGTGGATAATAGTGTTATATATCACGGTGGATAATAGTGTTATATCACGGTGGATAATAGTGTTATATATCACGGTGGATAATAGTGTTATATCACGGTGGATAATAGTGTTATATATCATGGTGGATAATAGTGTTATATATCATGGTGGATAATAGTTATATATCATGTGTTATAATAGTGTAATAGTGTTATATCATGGTGGATAATAGTGTTATATCATGGTGGATAATAGTGTTATATATCACGGTGGATAATAGTGTTATATCACGGTGGATAATAGTGTTATATCACGGTGGATAATAGTGTTATATATCACGGTGGATAATAGTGTTATATATCACGGTGGATAATAGTGTTATATATCACGGTGGATAATAGTGTTATATATCATGGTGGATAATAGTGTTATATATCACGGTGGATAATAGTGTTATATCATGGTGGATAATAGTGTTATATCACGGTGGATAATAGTGTTATATATCACGGTGGATAATAGTGTTATATCATGGTGGATAATAGTGTTATATATCATGGTGGATAATAGTGTTATATCACGGTGGATAATAGTGTTATATCATGGTGGATAATAGTGGTGGATAATAGTGTTATATCACGTGTTATATCACGGTGGATAATAGTGTTATATCACGGTGGATAATAGTGTTATATCATGGTGGATAATAGTGTTATATCACAGTGGATAATAGTGTTATATCACGATAATAGTGTTATATCATGGTGGATAATATATATCATGGTGGATAATAGTGTTATATATCATGGTGGATAATAGTGTGGTGGATAATATGTTATATATCATGGTGGATAATAGTGTTATATCATGGTGGATAATAGTGTTATATCACGGTGGATAATAGTGTTATATATCACGGTGGATAATAGTGTTATATCATGGTGGATAATAGTGTTATATCACGGTGGATAATAGTGTTATATCATGGTGGATAATAGTGTCATATCACGGTGGATAATAGTGTTATATATCACGGTGGATAATAGTGTTATATCATGGATAATAGTGTTATATCATGGTGGATAATAGTGTTATATCATGGTGGATAATAGTGTTATATCATGGTGGATAATAGTGTTATATATCATGGTGGATAATAGTGTTATATCATATATCATGGTGGATAATAGTGTTATATATCATGGTGGATAATAGTGTTATATCATCATGGTGGATAATAGTGTTATATATCATGGTGGATAATAGTGTTATATCACGGTGGATAATAGTGTTATATCATGGTGGATAATAGTGTTATATCACGGTGGATAATAGTGTTATATCATCATGGTGGATAATAGTGTTATATATATCATGGTGGATAATAGTGTTATATATCATGGTGGATAATAGTGTTATATATCATAATAGTGTTATATCATGGTGGATAATAGTGTTATATCACGGTGGATAATAGTGTTATATCACGGTGGATAATAGTGTTATATCACGGTGGATAATAGTGTTATATCACGGTGGATAATAGTGTTATATCACGGTGGATAATAGTGTTATATCACGGTGGATAATAGTGTTATATCACGGTGGATAATAGTGTTATATCATGGTGGATAATAGTGTTATATCACGGTGGATAATAGTGTTATATCATGGTGGATAATAGTGTTATATATCATGGTGGATAATAGTGTTATATATCATGGTGGATAATAGTGTTATATCATTGTAGATAATAGTGTTATATCACGGTGGATAATAGTGTCATATCACGGTGGATAATAGTGTTATATATCACGGTGGATAATAGTGTTATATATCACGGTGGATAATAGTGTTATATCACGGTGGATAATAGTGTTATATCACGGTGGATAATAGTGTTATATATCATGGTGGATAATAGTGTTATATATCATGGTGGATAATAGTGTTATATCACGGTGGATAATAGTGTTATATATCATGGTGGATAATAGTGTTATATCACGGTGGATAATAGTGTTATATATCATGGTGGATAATAGTGTTATATCACGATGGATAATAGTGTTATATCACGGTAGATAATAGTGTTATATCACGGTGGATAATAGTGTTATATATCATGGTAGATAATAGTGTTATATCATGGTGGATAATAGTGTTATATCACGGTGGATAATAGTGTTATATCACAGTGGATAATAGTGTTATATCACGGTGGATAATAGTGTTATATCATGGTGGATAATAGTGTTATATCACGGTGGATAATAGTGTTATATCACGGTGGAAAATAGTGTTATATATCACGGTGGATAATAGTGTTATATATCACGGTGGATAATAGTGTTATATATCACGGTGGATAATAGTGTTATATATCATGGTGGATAATAGTGTTATATCATGGTGGATAATAGTGTTATATCATGGTAGATAATAGTGTTATATCACGGTGGATAATAGTGTTATATATCATGGTGGATAATAGTGTTATATCACGGTGGATAATAGTGTTATATATCATGGTGGATAATAGTGTTATATCACGGTGGATAATAGTGTTATATATCATGGTGGATAATAGTGTTATATCACGGTGGATAATAGTGTTATATCACGGTGGATAATAGTGTTATATATCACGGTGGATAATAGTGTTATATCACGTGGATAATATGTCATATCACGGTGGATAATAGTGTTATATATCAGTTGGATAATAGTGTTATATCACGGTGGATAATAGTGTTATATCATGGTGGATAATAGTGTTATATCATGGTGGATAATAGTGTTATATCATGGTGGATAATAGTGTTATATATCATGGTGGATAATATATCATGTGTTATATATCATGGTGGATAATAGTGTTATATCATGGTGGATAATAGTGTTATATCACGGTGGATAATGGTGTTATATATCACGGTGGATAATAGTGTTATATCATGGTAGATAATAGTGTTATATCACGGTGGATAATAGTGTTATATCACGGTGGATAATAGTGTTATATCACGGTGGATAATAGTGTTATATATCACGGTGGATAATAGTGTTATATCACGGTGGATAATAGTGTTATATCATGGTGGATAATAGTGTTATATCATGGTGGATAATAGTGTTATATCACGGTGGATAATAGTGTTATATATCATGGTGGATAATAGTGTTATATCATGGTGGATAATAGTGTTATATATCATGGTGGATAATAGTGTTATATATCATGGTGGATAATAGTGTTATATATCATGGTGGATAATAGTGTTATATCATGGTGGATAATAGTGTTATATCACGGTGGATAATAGTGTTATATATCATGGTGGATAATAGTGTTATATCACGGTGGATAATAGTGTTATATATCATGGTGGATAATAGTGTTATATATCATGGTGGATAATAGTGTTATATATCATGGTGGATAATAGTGTTATATCATGGTGGATAATAGTGTTATATCACGGTGGATAATGGTGATATATCACGGTGGATAATAGTGTTATATCATGGTAGATAATAGTGTTATATCACGGTGGATAATAGTGTTATATATCACGGTGGATAATAGTGTTATATCACGGTGGATAATAGTGTTATATATCATGGTGGATAATAGTGTTATATCATAGTGGATAATAGTGTTATATATCATGGTGGATAATAGTGTTATATCATGGTGGATAATAGTGTTATATCACGGTGGATAATAGTGTTATATATCATGGTGGATAATAGTGTTATATCACGGTGGATAATAGTGTTATATCATGGTGGATAATAGTGTTATATCACGGTGGATAATAGTGTTATATCACGGTGGATAATAGTGTTATATCACGGTGGATAATAGTGTTATATATCACGGTGGATAATAGTGTTATATCACGGTGGATAATAGTGTTATATCATGGTGGATAATAGTGTTATATCATGGTGGATAATAGTGTTATATCACGGTGGATAATAGTGTTATATATCATGGTGGATAATAGTGTTATATCATGGTGGATAATAGTGTTATATATCATGGTGGATAATAGTGTTATATATCATGGTGGATAATAGTGTTATATATCATGGTGGATAATAGTGTTATATCACGGTGGATAATAGTGTTATATCACGGTGGATAATAGTGTTATATCATGGTGGATAATAGTGTTATATCACGGTGGATAATAGTGTTATATATCATGGTGGATAATAGTGTTATATATCATGGTGGATAATAGTGTTATATCATGGTGGATAATAGTGTTATATCACGGTGGATAATAGTGTTATATATCATGGTGGATAATAGTGTTATATCATGGTGGATAATAGTGTTATATCACGGTGGATAATAGTGTTATATATCATGGTGGATAATAGTGTTATATCACGGTGGATAATGGTGTTATATATCACGGTGGATAATAGTGTTATATCACGATGGATAATAGTGTTATATCACGGTGGATAATAGTGTTATATCACGGTGGATAATGGTGTTATATATCACGGTGGATAATAGTGTTATATCATGGTGGATAATAGTGTTATATCACGGGGATAATAGTGTTATATCACAGTGGATAATAGTGTTATATCACGGTGGATAATAGTGTTATATATCACGGTGGAAAATAGTGTTATATCACGGTGGATAATAGTGTTATATCATGGTAGATAATAGTGTTACATATTACGGTGGATAATAGTGTTATATATCACGGTGGATAATGGTGTTATATATCACGGTGGATAATAGTGTTATATATCATGGTGGATAATAGTGTTATATATCATTGTGGATAATAGTGTTATATCATGGTAGATAATAGTGTTATATCACGGTGGATAATGGTGTTATATATCACGGTGGATAATAGTGTTATATCACGGTGGATAATAGTGTTATATATCATGGTGGATAATAGTGTTATATCACGGTGGATAATAGTGTTATATATCATGGTGGATAATAGTGTTATATCACGGTGGATAATAGTGTTATATCACGGTGGATAATAGTGTTATATCACGGTGGATAATAGTGTTATATCACGGTGGATAATAGTGTCATATCACGGTGGATAATAGTGTTATATAATCAGTTGGATAATAGTGTTATATCACGGTGGATAATAGTGTTATATCATGGTGGATAATAGTGTTATATCATGGTGGATAATAGCGTTATTTATCATGGTGGATAATAGTGTTATATATCATGGTGGATAATAGTGTTATATATCATGGTGGATAATAGTGTTATATCATGGTAGATAATAGTGTTATATCACGGTGGATAATGGTGTTATATATCACGGTGGATAATAGTGTTATATCATGGTAGATAATAGTGTTATATCACGGTGGATAATAGTGTTATATCACGGTGGATAATAGTGTCATATCACGGTGGATAATAGTGTTATATATCACGGTATATAATAGTGTTATATCACGGTGGATAATACTGTTATATCATGGTGGATAATAGTGTTATATCATGGTGGATAATAGTGTTATATCACGGTGGCTAATAGTGTTATATATCATGGTGGATAATAGTGTTATATCATGGTGGATAATAGTGTTATATATCATGGTGGATAATAGTGTTATATATCATGCTGGATAATAGTGTTATATATCATGGTGGATAATAGTGTTATATCATGGTGGATAATAGTGTTATATCACGGTGGATAATAGTGTTATATATCATGGTGGATAATAGTGTTATATCATGGTGGATAATAGTGTTATATCACGGTGGATAATAGTGTTATATATCATGGTGGATAATAGTGTTATATATCATGGTGGATAATAGTGTTATATATCATGGTGGATAATAGTGTTATATCATGGTAGATAATAGTGTTATATCACGGTGGATAATGGTGATAATGGATAATAGTGTTATATCATGGTAGATAATAGTGTTATATCACGGTGGATAATAGTGTTATATATCACGGTGGATAATAGTGTTATATCACGGTGGATAATAGTATATCATGGTGGATAATAGTGTTATATCATGGTGGATAATAGTGTTATATATCATGGTGGATAATAGTGTTATATCATGGATAATAGTGTTATATCATCATGGTGGATAATAGTGTTATATCATGGTGGATAATAGTGTTATATCATGGTAGATAATAGTGTTATATCACGGTGGATAATAGTGTTATATCATGGATAATAGTGTTATATCACGGTGGATAATAGTGTTATATATCATGGTGGATAATAGTGTTATATCATGGTGTAATAGTTTATATCATGGTGGATAATAGTGTTATATCATGGTGGATAATAGTGTTATATCATGGTGGATAATAGTGTTATATATATCATGGTGGTGGTTATAATAGTGTTATATATCATGGTGGATAATAGTGTTATATATCATGGTGGATAATAGTGTTATATATCATGGTGGATAATAGTGTTATATATCATGGTGGATAATAGTGTTATATATCATGGTGGATAATAGTGTTATATCATGGATGTGTTATAATATGTGGATAATAGTTATATATCATGGTGGATAATAGTGTTATATATCATGGTGGATAATAGTGTTATATCATGGTGGATAATAGTGTTATATCATGGTGGATAATAGTGTTATATATCATGGTGGATAATAGTGTTATATCATGGTGGATAATAGTGTTATATCATGGTAGATAATAGTGTTATATCACGGTGGATAATAGTGTTATATCACGATAATATATATCACGGTGGATAATAGTGTTATATATCATGGTAGATAATAGTGTTATATCACGGTGGATAATAGTGTTATATCATGGTGGATAATAGTGTTATATCATGGTGGATAATATGTTATATCACCGGTGGATAATAGTGTTATATATCATGGTGGATAATAGTGTTATATCATGGTGGATAATAGTGTTATATATCATGGTGGATAATAGTGTTATATATCATGCTGGATAATAGTGTTATATATCATGGTGGATAATAGTGTTATATCATGGTGGATAATAGTGTTATATCACGGTGGATAATAGTGTTATATATCATGGTGGATAATAGTGTTATATCACGGTGGATAATAGTGTTATATATCATGGTGGATAATAGTGTTATATATCATGGTGGATAATAGTGTTATATATCATGGTGGATAATAGTGTTATATCATGGTAGATAATAGTGTTATATCACGGTGGATAATGGTGTTATATATCACGGTGGATAATAGTGTTATATCATGGTAGATAATAGTGTTATATCACGGTGGATAATAGTGTTATATCATGGTAGATAATAGTGTTATATCACGGTGGATAATAGTGTTATATATCATGGTGGATAATAGTGTTATATCATGGTGGATAATAGTGTTATATATCATGGTGGATAATAGTGTTATATCATGGTGGATAATAGTGTTATATATCATGGTGGATAATAGTGTTATATCATGGTGGATAATAGTGTTATATATCATGGTGGATAATAGTGTTATATATCATGGTGGATAATAGTGTTATATATCATGGTGGATAATAGTGTTATATCATGGTGGATAATAGTGTTATATCACGGTGGATAATAGTGTTATATATCATGGTGGATAATAGTGTTATATCATGGTAGATAATAGTGTTATATCACGGTGGATAATAGTGTTATATATCACGGTGGATAATGGTGATATATATCACGGTGGATAATAGTGTTATATCATGGTAGATAATAGTGTTATATCACGGTGGATAATAGTGTTATATATCATGGTGGATAATAGTGTTATATCATGGTGGATAATAGTGTTATATCACGGTGGATAATAGTGTTATATCACGGTATATAATAGTGTTATATCACGGTGGATAATAGTGTTATATCATGGTGGATAATAGTGTTATATCACGGTGGCTAATAGTGTTATATATCATGGTGGATAATAGTGTTATATATCATGCTGGATAATAGTGTTATATATCATGGTGGATAATAGTGTTATATCATGGTGGATAATAGTGTTATATCATGGTGGATAATAGTGTTATATATCATGCTGTATAATAGTGTTATTACACCATACCATGATACTGTAGCTTTCCATTATCCACTGTGATATAACAGTGTATTATTCTGATACTGTAGCTTTCCACAAAGGAAAGCCCAAACATCCATTTGATCAGATTTCAAATCCTCAACAAAAACAAATTGAAAGGAACAAGTTGTGATACATTGTAACATATCCACTAGCTTTATTATTCATTAAAAAGATATCACAATCAAATATGTATTAGATGTAGACATTTTAAGCACCAATTTCAAAATGCACAAGAAGCCTGAAATGCAGTTTAAGGCTGGATTTTCTTTTGGGTAGTTAAAACTGGCAGCTTATGGTGGTTAATGTTTCATCTTCAGATTTTGGAGTATTATAGGATCTTGGAGTATTATAGGATCTTGGTTGGATCATGATGGCGATCACTTCTTCAATGCTGCAGTCATCTCAGGAACAGCCTACAAGTACAAACAGTTCTCATACCTCTGACAGTTTCATTGGCAACAACGTCAAAAGACACATCCATTGTCTTTGACTGTTATCTGAAATCAGAGTGTATGTAAACACAGGTAAGATGAGAACTATTGTCACAGTTCTGGACCTGCCTGTTATTATTATCTCTACTTACCCATCACTTCAGCAGAATATTACTAACTTAAACACCTAGTCACCAACACCGGCCGATCACACGCAACGGCACTGGTTAATAAATGATGAGACAAACAAATGGAAAAAGCCACTAGGCTTTCACTTCTCACAAAGGGTCCCTCTTGAAGAGTGTGGCAAAGCTTGGGCACTGGATCTGGATCTGCCACCTCCGTATTTATACCTAAACTAGAGGGTAGAAGTGCTGCCTGGAACCCTGTGGCGTTGAGCCCTGCCAAAGTTACCTGAGCATGTCAATTAGGAGTGAATAGGTGAAGAGGAACACAGAATCAATATGAAAGCCAACACCAGGCAGTCCCCTTAGTTTAACTATCAAGTAGTTCCTGTTAAGGTTGAGGAGTGGAAGTTACTCTCTGAGCAGGAGGTCCTCTCATGAACTATCCACTGATACATTCACGAGTTCAATAATTCAGTACATCTGTTTTTTCATTAGGTGGAGTAATATACAGTTCCAAATGGTTCCTATTCTATCAATCACAATAACTGATTTACCAGGTTTGGATTCAGGCACTCAACAGAGAAATGTTTACAGTCGTAGAGAGTAAGAACTCAACTGCATAGTCATTTAAACATGATTTCACTCAGTGTTATTTTAGGCTAAGAAACCTAGTTAACGGATTGTAACTGAACAAGCACAACTCAGTAAGCCACAAGGTCTCTAGAAGTTTTGCTTTCTGAGATTAAACAACTGAATAATATTCAAATGTATGAGAGGGAAAACCAGACATTAACATTGCCTTTAAAACAGGTCAAATAGATTGCTGCACCACCAAGCTAATGAATCCACATTGTTTAAGACTGAACGGCAAATGGAAGGTGCCCTTTAATGATTTATAATGATAAACCTAACTATTCAATTCATTTTATCAAACTCATTTATAGAACCCCTTGTACATCAACAGTTGTCACAAAATGCTTTTACAATGAATGACATTATCACAGGAATACTTTTAATGAGCGTCTAACTGACAGCCTGGGCCTCTGATCACAGGAAATGGCTTGCGGGTGGTCTCTAGTGAACCAGGAAGTGCCTCAATGACACAATCAGAGAAGAAGAAGAGTGAATTAACAGTGACCATTAGACATTTCCCTTAATAATTGAAATGTTTGAATAAAGGCTCAAAGGGAGTCAGTTTAAATGCATTAACATTAGTCAATCAGTCGTTGATGTGTCTTATTACAGCATCATTAACTGAGGAGGAAATCTAAGATATCACCTCTTTCTTGCGCTTTTCAAATGTGTTTTGCTATTGCAATAAGGCACGAGGGGGTGTGGTATATGGCCAATATACCGCGGGCTAAGGGATGTTCTTAAGTACGACGCATTGCAGAATGCCTGGATACAGCCCTTAGCCGTGGTATATTGGCCATATACCACACACCCCTAATTAGAGTAGTAAAAATACATGTTTTTTCATACCTGTGGTATACGGTCTGATATACCACGGCTGTCAGCTAATCAGCATTCAGGGCTTGAACCAGCCAGTTTATAATAATTTATAGCTAATTAAGGACCTATGTAACGCTCGTCTTCTTCCTCTGAGGAGGAGTAGGAGAGATCGGACCAATGCGCAGCGTGGTAAGTGTCCATAATGATACTTTATTTCCATGAACACCAGAAAACAAAATAACGAGAGAATGAAATGAAACGAAATGAAACCATCCTGTACGGTGACAAACACTAAACAGAAAACAATCACCCACAACTCAAAGGTGAAACCAGCCTACCTAAATATGGTTCTCAATCAGGGACAACGATTGACAGCTGCCTCTGATTTAGAACCATACCAGGCCAAACCCAGAAATACCAAAACATAGAAAAAGGAACATAGACAACCTACCCAACTCATGCCCTGACTATACTAAAACAAAGACATAACAAAATAACTAAGGTCAGAACGTGACAACCTAATTCAGTCAAAACCAATGTTGTGTTTGCTTTTATCAGGAAATCACTTTTGGTAGAATAAGGTCCATATTATTAATATAACAAATACACATCATATTAATAAACCTATTTTAAATCCTCCTGAGGGTACTAGAAGAATGACTCTTAAAGGAGAGATGGACAGGGTGTGACAGGCATCTGTAACGATGGCATGAGGGTGTGATGGATATTTCCCTCAAGACTCCTCACCACAATTTACCCATCAGAACTAAGCAGATCTCAAGTACATGAACACTGACTCTTTAAATGCTGTCATGAATTAAAAATACTGGGCACCATACAGGTTAAATCCAGTGTAACAGTGTTGACTTAGATAAGACTCATAGCACTTTACTAAACCTATACAGGGTGTGGTGTACAATACTTCATTTAGCCAATGCTGAAGATCTAGGTCCACCTCCTTAAGATTGACTAAATATCTTCCTCCATATAGGGAATCATTTCACACCTTTAATATCACAATATCTAATCGTGTCATCATTGACAGTCTTACCTTGAAGAGATCCTCCACCAAACCGTAGTCAGCTACCTGGAAAATAGGTGCCTCTGGATCTTTGTTGACGGCAACGATTATCTAGAAATAAAACACGTGTCACAGTTCGTCTCAGTACATGTACTAACCTGTCCTCTGAATGAAAATGCAAAGCGGTATGCATACTGTACATGGATTGCCTCAGAATTTTAATGGAGGCTAAACCAAACACTTAAATCATAAATGAAAGATACATTGCATTCGGCATTAGGACAATATCAGTCACTATGATGAGAATCAAAATTAAGTTTAAAAAAAAAGAAAAGAAAAAGAACAAAATAAAATAAAGTTGTATTACCATTCCTTACTACTCTCTCATGTTATTTATACACACACACACTATGCTTTCATTACATATTGTATAGATTGTTAAAGCAGCAAACATACAAACCCAAATTAGCTGCACTTAAGTGATGTCACATATGAATGTGTTGTTTTTTAAGTGGATGAAAGTGATTTTATAAACAGCTCCGTGACATCAAGCGGCTGGATATATGTAGAAGCAGAGTAAATCTCATACAAAACAAATAGATATGGGACTATGGCTGCATAATAGTACATAATACTGTGGTCTGACACATTCAGAACACATCCCACACACTCTACTCTCCTCTTAAGAAGCAAGAGAGAAAATACAAATAAATTATACATCATTCTTTAAAAAGCTTCTTCAGGTTCCCTTTTAAAACACACTTCTTAAGTGCACGGGATCACGGAGCAGATAGCTTGCCTTGGTGGAAGAAATCCACTCAGGAGACTGTTGTCATGGCTACGAAAGAGTTTCTCCATTTTGCATTTACATAAAACAGTTCTCTTCCAGGGACAGACGTATTCTGCCCTCCACTTGTTGTAAAAGTGGGTCAACTACAGCGAAAAGAGGAATACAAATAAGAAAAAGTACTTTGACCAAGTTCATTCAAATCCTCCCCATATATAGACATTCTGAAAGAGTGAATTGCTGTAATACTATTAATTAGGTAAATTGGTGCAGTTATATCACACCCATTTTGGCTTTTTCAAATCAGCCTATACAGTAACAGTGTTAACTGGACTGATTATTGGAATGGGTGATCTTTATACTTTCAGATAACTTGAAGATATCAAATGATTGACTGAAGATAAACATTTTAAAAACTGTTTCAAAGAGTTGTAAATGATTTTAAATGAATTAACACTTTTTAACATTAATACAATTTATTTGAAATCAATATGACATTTAATCAGTATCCCCATTGTTTTACTGTATGTATGTCTTTACTTGTTAATCCATCACTAGTGCAAATTCCATAAAAGGCTGAAGAATAAGCTTAGCTACATGAAATTGTGATAAACATGAGGGTGAGATGTATTTATCACTCTCCTGGTGACAAGGCGCTACATCACAAAGAGCTCAGAAGAATTTAATCAAATAAATCAACACCACAGTTAATTTAGCAATCAGACGCACAAGCCCAAGCCCCATAACTATACGTACTTATGCATGACTTGCGACAGCAAGAATCAGCAAAAAACAATGTTTTAAAAAGCACAACTTGCTTCAAAAATATCTTGCTGTATAAAACACATCCTGTATTTTTTTGGAGTACTAGAACAATTCAAAACATATTGCATCCTCAAATATATAAATATATATATATATATATTTTTTTCATCAGTAGAACAAATCTATTTACATTTGTTTATCCACAAGTAATAACACAGCTATTGCTGTTCTTCATCCCAGCCAGGTGCTGAATAGCTCCAGAGATGCCAACTGCGATGTAGAGTTCCTGGAAATAAAACATAATACATTATTATATACTGACTGGCCATTTTATCAAAAATGTAATTCATATAACAAAAGATGTATATTATTGCAATAATACTAAATAGACATAAATAAATAAAATAAATCAGCTTTCAAGTTTTAATAAACAGAGTTACTGTAGGGAGAACAAAAAATATATATTCTGAAAACAAAAGTCTCAACCAAATGAATGAAAATGTTTGGCCATAATATAATATGTAAGACTATTTATTTAACCATTACTTTTCAACAACTTAAAATGAGAAGATGATGCGTGTTTTCACACATACATACACAGCATGGCCATCAGAGAATCCCTATGACCACAGCCTTACGAGATAGGCTCTCCTAACCAGTAGATGCAGTGACCATAAGTGACCAACACCAGAACCACAAACTGAACCCCAATCCTCCGGAACCATTTACACCATACTCTGACCCAGTAGGCAGTCAATTCCTGACCATATATCTCAATGGCTCTGACCAGAGTGTGGTCCTTTAGGGTGTCTGACAGCCAGAGTGTGGGGGCCTGGGCCCCTGGCTGCAACATTACCATCCACTCTCCAGGGAGCAGCACATCAATTGCTTTCAGCTAAATGCACTCACATATGAATATTTCAGTAGGATTTAATGTTTCAGCTGCAGCCCCAGAGGAACAGAGCATCAATTTGTGAACACAGTTCTGCCGGAGTTAAAAGCCAGGCTGGATAATACAGTATGAAAGGCACTGTCAATCCAGAGGCCTTTTTTCCCCCCAGACTGGGAGAGAGAAAATAAAAAATAGAAAAGCTTCTCCCTGTTAGCCTCCAAGTAGGTCCCCAGCTGGGTATAAACAGCTTTTTGAAAGTTTTCCACTACAAACTGCTATACTTGGGGGGGTGGGGTCATTTAGCCCTGGATGTTTTTAAAGTATATGTAGGGAGAGGAGGAGAATGGCCAGTTGATTTGCCAAGCTTGGTCAGTTTTCCCCTCCTCTTCTGCCTGTCAGTCTGCTTGCCTGTCTGGCGTTTGGTCTCTCCACAGCTGCTGTGAGCCGTGGCAGCAGGGCAGGGACTTGGTGCACTCGCTGGCCTGTTAATAAAATCCCCCAAAGTGATGCTGAAACCCAGTGGTTCACACAGCACAGCTCCCCTCAGGTGTGAGAACACAAGCTCCTGTACACACAGCCAGATTGTGACACAACTGAGTTAATCAACCAGGTGATCACGGGATGCTGCTGTGTGCAAACAGACAGCAAAGGACAACAGGTTGGCTAACGATACTAAATACTGTTCGACTGGCTCGGTGGTATCTCAGGACTGAGTCCTATAACTGGTTTGACAGAACAATCTATGATATTTAATGCCTTGAAAAGCATATGAAAAAACAGTAAAAGTGGTCCCACTAGAAGTCTTTATTTTGTTATATTTGTACTGTTGGCCTACATGTGACAATGCTTGTGAAGATGAGAAAATTATAAAGTTATCACTTGAAATTATTACTTTAGTCCTCTAAAATCACAAGTAAAAGACTATATCAACCTGCATCATTCTGAAACCACCAATGCCTATACACTGCTCTCACTTAACAATAGCCTTATATTATAAATCTTTCATTATTTGTTCCTTATGACAAAACCTGAAACAATTGTGTCATTATTTTAATCAATTGTTATTGTATCCCATTTCAAGTAAAATACTTAGTCTTTGTAAGTAATTAACAAGAATACAGTAATTGAAAACATTAATTTTGCCAGCGTTGTTTTGACTGATACATTGAGTCAAGCGGAGGTGTTGCTCTCCTCATTTAAGTGACATGGCGTCTTGTAAAAGCCACTAATAAGTTTTATCCTGATGAGTGCAGTTCATAACAAAATACACGACAACGCATGTGTAAACTAAAACAGGCCACTGACAGTTACACTAATAAGGTCATAATGGCCCAGGTTCCTGAAGCCAACAATGCAGAAATGCCCGCAGGCAGCAATCAAAAATGTATCCTAATTATCATGTGAATACTGCATTACCTCTAAAGAATGATAAATTATAAATCCACAACATGGTTCCCCTCTCAGTCTGGCATGAGGAAAGATGTGATTTTTTTGTGTGTGTGGGGGGGTACCAGTCAAAAGTGCACACACCTGACTCTTTTCTACATTGTAGAATAATACTGAAGACATCAAAACTATGAAATAACACACATGGAATCATGTAGTAACCAAAAAAATGTTAAATACATCAAAATATAATTTAGATTCTTCAAAGTTGCCACCCTTTGCACACTCTTGACATTCTCTCAATCAGTTTCACCTGGAATACTTTTCCAACAGTCTTGAAGCAGTTCCCACATATGCTGAGAACTTGCTGGCTGCCTTTCCATCAGTCTGCGGTCCAACTCATCCCAAACCATCTCAATTGGGCTGAGGTCAGGTGATTGTGGAGGCCAGGTCATATGATGCAGCACTCCATCACTCTCCTTAATGATCAAATAGCCCTCACACAGCCTGGCGGAGTTGGATCATTATTCTGTTGAAAAACAAATAACAGTGGGACTAAGTGCAAACCAGATGGGATGACGTATCGCTGCAGAATGCTGTGGTAGCCATGCTGGTTAAGTGTGCCTTGAATTCGAAATAAAATCACTGACAGTGTCACCAGCAAAGCACCCCCACAGCACCTCCTCCATGCATCACGGTGGGAACCACACAGATCATCCGTTCACCTACTCTGCGTCTCACAAAGACACGGCGGTCGGAACCAAAAATCTTGAGTTTGGACTCAATCAGACCAAAGAACAGATTTCCACTGGCCTAATGTCCACTGCTCGGGTTTCTTAGCCCAAGCAAGTCTCTTCTTATTGGTGTCCTTTAGTAGTGGTTTCTTTGCAGCAATCCGACCATGAAGGCCTGATTCACGCAATCTCCTCTGAACAGCTGATGTTGAGATGTGTCTGTTACTGTGAAGCATTTATTTGGGCTGCAATCTCTGAGGCTGGTCTTCCTTTCATGTGGCGGTCCAGTTAACTCTAATGAACTTGTCCTCTGCAGCAGAGGTAACTCTGGGTCTTCCTTCCCTCTGGCAGTCCAGTTAACTCTAATGAACTTATCCTCTGCAGCAGAGGTAACTCTGGGTCTTCCTTTCATGTGGCGGTCCAGTTAACTCTAATGAACCTATCCTCTGCAGCAGAGGTAACTCTGGGTCTTCCTTTCATGTGGCGGTCCAGTTAACTCTAATGAATTTATCCTCTGCAGCAGAGGTAACTCTGGGTCTTCCTTTCATGTGGTGGTCCAGTTAACTCTAATGAACTTATCCTCTGCAGCAGGGGTAACTCTGGGTCTTCCTTTCATGTGGTGGTCCAGTTAACTCTAATGAACTTATCCTCTGCAGCAGAGGTAACTCTGGGTCTTCCTTTCATGTGGCGGTTCAGTTAACTCTAATGAATTTATCCTCTGCAGCAGAGGTAACTCTGGGTCTTCCTTTCATGTGGTGGTCCAGTTAACTCTAATGAACTTATCCTCTGCAGCAGAGGTAACTTTGGGTCTTCCTTTCATGTGGTGGTCCAGTTAACTCTAATGAACTTATCCTCTGCAGCAGAGGTAACTCTGGGTCTTCCTTTCATGTGGTGGTCCAGTTAACTCTAATGAATTTATCCTCTGCAGCAGAGGTAACTCTGGGTCTTCCTTTCATGTGGTGGTCCAGTTAACTCTAATAAATTTATCCTCTGCAGCAGAGGTAACTCTGGGTCTTCCTTTCATGTGGTGGTCCAGTTAACTCTAATGAACTTATCCTCTGCAGCAGAGGTAACTCTGGGTCTTCCTTTCATGTGGTGGTCCAGTTAACTCTAATGAACTTATCCTCTGCAGCAGAGGTAACTCTGGGTCTTCCTTTCATGTGGTGGTCCAGTTAACTCTAATGAATTTATCCTCTGCAGCAGAGGTAACTCTGGGTCTTCCTTTCATGTGGCGGTCCAGTTAACTCCAATGAACCTGTCCTCTGCAGCAGAGGTAACTCTGGGTCTTCCTTCCCTCTGGCGGTCCAGTTAACTCTAATGAACTTATCCTCTGCAGCAGAGGTAACTCTGGGTCTTCCTTCCCTCTGGCGGTCCAGTTAACTCTAATGAACTTATCCTCTGCAGCAGAGGTAACTCTGGGTCTTCCTTTCATGTGGCGGTCCAGTTAACTCCAATGAACCTGTCCTCTGCAGCAGAGGTAACTCTGGGTCTTCCTTCCCTCTGGCGGTCCAGTTAACTCTAATGAATTTATCCTCTGCAGCAGAGGTAACTCTGGGTCTTCCTTCCCTCTGGCGGTCCAGTTAACTCTAATGAACCTATCCTTGCAGCAGAGGTAACTCTGGGTCTTCCTTTCATGTGGCGGTCCAGTTAACTCTAATGAACTTATCCTCTGCAGCAGAGGTAACTCTGGGTCTTCCTTCCCTCTGGCAGTCCTCATGAGAGCCAGTTTATTCATAGCGCTTGATGGTTTTTGTGACTGCACTGACTGACCTTCATGTCTTAAAATAATGATGGAATGTTGTTTCCTCTTTGGTTATTTGAGCTGTTCTTGCCATAATATGGACTTTTACCAAATAGGGCTATCTTCTGTATACCACCCCTACATTGTCACAACGGATTGGCTCAAACGCATTAAGGAAAGAAATTCCACAAATTAACAAGGCACACCTGTTAATTGAAATGCATTCCAGGTGTCTACCTCATGAAGCTGGTTGAGAGCATGCCAAATGTGCAAAGCTGCCATCAAGGCAAAGGACAGCTACTTTGAAGAATCTCAAATATATTTTGATTTGTTTAACACTTTTTTGTTTACTACATGATTCCATATGTGTAATTTCATAGTTTGTGTCTTCACTATTATTCTACAATGTAGAAAATAGTAAAAATAAAGAAAACCCCTTGAATGAGTAGGTGAGTCCAAACTTGACTGGTACTGTATATATAATATTACTGTAAATAGTATATTACATTTGATTACATCAATTATATTTCCAGTGACCTTATTTGTTTTGAATATTAATTACAATACACAAGCAATGAATGGTTACTGGTTTAGGATGTTGCATATCATACCCTTCTGTGATTGTACACAATGTAAACAGGAAACAACAATATTGGCAGAGTTGTCCATTTTGAGGGGCAGGGTGGACTCACAGCACTTAAGTCTCCTTCCTAATGGGTCTGGTAAATCATTTAAGACCTTAAAAATCAGCCATTAACTACATTACAGCCGCTTCAGACTGCCCTAATGGGGGTCTGATGACAGATGGGATATCCTTGTCGCTAGCCAAATGACCAATTTAGCCTTTTTAAGCTTATTCAATTTCAAATAATGTCACAATACAGAGTATTGTCACACATGGTGATTATGTTTGTATTGTTTTGTATAACAAGTGTGTGCTTGCCTGTATTAATTCCCTTTAACCTGATGTAGCAGGCATAAGAGAAGCACCTGAGCGGAGTTCCCACATTCGGTTTTCAGCGGAAAAGGAAGCTAGGTTGAAAATAGCTGTATTGCTGAAAACCGGAATATTCAACACGACTAAGGATAATTCCCTTTGCTGTGAGGGGTCTGTCTTGTGGCTTGTTGGCTTTGCCAAAACATACACAGCCTCCGCAAAGTCTTGGCACACACACACACCCAAATCCACACCAATCTGCTAACTAACACACTGTACACACAATTGAATGTAGGAGACAGATCGGCCATCTTGGAACATCAAGATTGAGAAAATACAGTGCATTCAGAAAGTATTCAGACCCCTTGACTTTTTCCACATTTTGTTCTGTTAGACTTATTTTAAAATTGAATTTAAAAAATATATATTTTTAAATTTCCTCATCTACGCACAATACCCCATAATGACAAAGTGAAAACAAGTTTTTAGAAATGTTTGCAAATTTAAAAAAAAACAAGAAACAGAAATATCTTATTTACATAAGTATTCAGACTATGCTATGAGACTCAAAATTGAGCTCCTGTTTCCATTGATCACCCTTGAGATGTTTCTACAATTGATTGGAGTCCAGCTGTGGTACATTCAATTGATTTGACATGATTTGGAAAGGCACACACCTGTCTATACAAGGTCCCACAGTTGAAAGTGCATGTCAGAGCAAAAACCAAGCCATGAGGCCTAAGGACTTGTTCGTAGAGCTCTGAGACAGGATTGTGTCGAGGCACAGATCTGGGGAAGGGTACCAAAAAATGTCTGCAGCATTGAAGGTCCCCAAGAACACAATGGCTTCTATCATTCTTAAATGGAAGAAGTTTGTAGCCACCAAGACCCTTCCTAGAACTGGCCGCTCGGTCAAACTGAGCAATCAGGGGAGAAGAGCCTTGGTCAGGGAGGTGAACAAGAGCCTGATGGTCACTCTCACAGAGCTGCAGAGTTCCTCTGTTGAGATGGGAGAACCTTCCAGAAGGACAACCATCTCCGCAGCACTCCAACAATCAGGCCTTTATGGTAGTGGCCAGACTGAAGCCACTCCTCAGTAAAAGGCACATGACAGCTACCTTGGAGTTTTCCAAAAGTCACCTAAAAACTCTCAGACCATGAAAAACAAGATTCTCTGATCTGATGAAACCAAGATTGAACTCTTTGGCCTGAATGCCAAGCGTCACGTCTGGAGGAAACCTGGCACCATCCCGACGGTGAAGCATGGTGGTAGCTGCATCATGGTGTGGGGATGTTTTTCAGCAGCAGGGACTGGGAGACTAGTCAGGATCGAGGGAAAGACGACCGGAGAAAATTACTAAGAGATCCTTGATGAAAACCTGCTCCAGAGAAAAATGGGAGAAACGCCCAAAATACAGGTGCGCAAAGCTTGTAGCGTCATACCCAAGACGACTCGACGCTGCAATCGCTGCAAAAGGTGCTTCAAAGTACTGAGTAAATGTGATATAAAAAAAGTTTTACATACACTACCATTCAAAAGTTTGAGGTTACTTACAAATTCTTGTTTTTGAATGAAAAGCACATTATTTGTCCATTAAAATAACATAACATTGATCAGAAATACAGTGTAGTTAATGTTGTAAATGACTATTGTTGTAAATGACTAGGTTTGAAATGGAATAGGCGTACAGAGGCCCATTATCAGCAACCATCATGCCATCGCAGCTTCATTAAATAGTACCCACAAAACAGTCTCAACGTCAACTGTGAAGAGACGACTCCGGCATGCTGGCCTTCTAGGCAGAGTTGCAAAGAAAAAGCCATACCTCAGACTGGCCAATAAAAAGAAAAGATGAAGATGGGCAGAAGAACAGACACTGGACAGAGGAACTCTGCCTAGAAGGCCAGCATCCCGGAGTCACCTCTTCACTGTTGACATTGAGACTGGTGTTCTGCGGGTACTATTTAATGAAGCTGCCAGTTGAGGACTTGTGAGGCGTCTGTTTCTCAAACTAGACACTAATGCACGTGTCCTCTTGCTCAGTGGTGCACTGGGGCCTCCTACTCCTCTTTCTATTCTGGTTGGAGCCCTTTTGCGCTGTTCTGTGAAGGGAGTAGTACACAGCGCTGTCCCAGATCTTCAGTTTCTTAGCAATTTCTTGCATAGAATAGACTTCATTTCTCAGAACAAGAATAGACTGACGAGTTTCAGAAGAAGGTTCTTTGTTTCTGGGCATTTTAAGCCTGTAATCAAACCCACAAATGCTGATGCTTCAGATACTCAACTAGTCTAACGAAGGCCAGTTTTATTGCTTCTTTAGTCAGCACGACAGTTTTCAGCTGTGCTAACAATTGCAAAAGGGTTTTCTAATGATCAATTAGCCTTTTAAAATGATAAACTTGGATTAGCTAACACAATGTGCCATTGGAACACAGGAGTGATGGTTGCTGATAATGAGCCTCTGTATGCCTACATAGATATTCCATTTCAATCTGACGTTTCCAGCTACAATAGTAATTTACAACATTAACCATGTCTACACTGTATTTCTGATTAATTTTATGTTATTCTAATGGACAAAAAAAGTGTTTTTCTTTCAAAATCAAGGACATTTCTCGGTGACCCCAAACTTTTGAATGGTAGTGTATATACAGTTGCAAAACTGTCTAAAACCCTGTTTTTGCTTTGTCATTATGGGGTATTGTGTGTAGATTGAGGGGGGAAAAAACAATTTATTCCATTTTAGAATAAGGCTGTAACAAAATGTGAAAAAGTCAAGGGTCTGAATACTTTCTGAATGAACGTAGGCTAATGAAGGTCAGCAAAAGTGCACATACAGTTCAATTAAAGTCATTCAACAAGACCAAACATAATTACATTTGTAATCCAAAATAACTAAATTAAAATATAATTTTACAGAACATTTAATATGATAGTGTGATGCTGAAAAACTGAAACGTAATCATATACAATTTATTAAAGTTATGTTATTATTTTCTTGTCAGGTTGCTCACTAAGAAATATTATATGTTGGTTTCTGCTGTGACACAGTGAAATAACAGAGACAATAAAAGGGTGTGTGTTGTATCACTTACAGGTGCTACAATCTTGCCAGTCTGGCTGACCTGCATGTCATTGGGGACATAGCCAGCATCCACAGCAGCTCTGGAAGCCCCCACTGCATTCACAACATACAGCGGGTTATTAATACACATGATCATACCACGCAGTTACACACAGACAACTGACCACATGAAGAGCACACTCACACTCTTTCCACTGTCCCTCACACATGCACCCACTCACTCTCAAAGATTCTCTCTCTCCTTCTCTCTGATGTACACACACATGGTTATTTATACCTGCAGCACCCATTTGGTCAGCGAGGTCGTACAGCAGTTTGATGTTCTCACCGCCCTTCAGCCCTCGTCCTAATGGGACAAAGAAATCAAGTGCTTGGTCACAATGACCTAACAGAATGAGAGGCCAGGGAATGTGAATGACACATTGGCTGAAGCAGTCAGACAGTGTAAAGCTAAGCCCTTACCTGCGGACACTACCACTTTGGCACTAGTGAGCTCTGGTCGATCGCTCTTGGTCAGGCTCTGCTTAAGTCATTCTGACATCCCCGCAGGAGAGGGTGAGGCAACTGCAACAGAACGGACAGACATAACTAAAAATCAATCTCAAAACGCAGTCAAATTAAATGTGCAAAATATTCTTTACACTAGAATCTGAATATGCTGCTCGGGAGCCATAATCAGGTATTGAAAATGACTGTTATGATGAGAGACAGAGAAAGGTTACTGAGTGGCGCTGCTGTCAACAGTGTAATGGAAGAGTAGTGCACCCTGTTCAGTAGCAGCACTGCCTCCCTCCACAGCAGCAGGTTCAAAGGAAGTCCCCCTCACTGTGAACACCTTGACTTTCTCATTGCACTTCACTGTGGCCAGGGCATTACCTGTAGTACAGACACCACGTACAGTAACACCACATGCAATGGGTTTGCTTGGTTATATTGGAATATATTCTTAGAGCAAAAAAACGCAATAAGAAAAAGTATTTAGAAGAATTTGGTGATTCAATTAAGCTTTTGCGTTGTTGGTTATTCTCTGATAAATGCCATTGTCTGTTTTACATGCGATGCAATTCAGGCAATTCTAAAAAATACAATGACAAATGTTCCCAGTAATAATTAAAAACAAGAAAGAACAGACTTGCGTTGTAATTATTTGCATTGTAAGAACTTGCATTGTATGAAGCTAGGCTGGGTCCTGGCATATGCATTGTGTATTACTAATTGGACTGTCTGACAACACCAAAACATCCAAGTGTAAGACCTTTGTCTGGCAAAAATGCAGCAGCAAAATGGTTAAAAAACAAAAAAACACTGAATTCCCAACCAGGAAGAGTCAGGCTCTTGCCAAAGTTTAAGTGGATAATTTTAATCAGACCCATCTATATTTTATGATTATGTGCCCAATCAAAATATGATCTGAGCTTATTCTTCTTCAGGGAGGCTTTTAGGCTTTCAGACTGACAGCTGGGATGACCAGGGTGGATCTCTGTAGTCATTAAGAGGTCAGAAACAACAACATGAACTACTATAGCCTCATCACTTTACTAATGAATATAGAACAATCATCTCCATTTAACCCCTGACCCCAGCCCATTAGCAGAGCACTACACCAATACTGAAATCTATCTAATCATTTATTCTGCTGCTTACGTATGCATTATAGGTAGTGCTAAGAACAGGCCTGCAGCGATAAGAAACTATGTTGTAATGCATAATAATTAGTGTGCTTACAAAATATTTGGGGTCATTTTATACCTCAATGGAATAGTTGTTAATTATAAAAGATATTACAACAGGAATATCACCAGCGTAAATGGTTCTAACAACGGTGTCTTGAGATTTGACCTCGATGATGTCAGAGAGAGTTACAACATCCAGCTTGGCTGACACTCTGGGAAGGAGATTCTGTTGAGCATAATAAGGTATTGAGATGATATTCTTTAATTCAACCATATCACCCTGTGGATCTCTCAGGACACAGAGGTGATGGGGAGGTTGATTGTTTTAAAATGGGAATGTTTCTCAACATTTTAAGGACTTGCCAAAGTTTGGTACAATAAAGACCAAATTGAAACTATTACCAATAATGTGTCCCTACAGAAACAGTTTAAAGTAGATGATGTCAATAATGCTATAGTACCATGACAGATACAAACTGCCCTCTGTGAGTTGGATAAAACTAGCTTGGGCCACGGAGACTGAAATACAAAACTGTGTGAAGTTTAGCCCAAGGATGGACAATGGAATTTAAAGTCATCTTTGACAAATGATTGTTGATGATGTTTTTAGTAAAATAAATTAAATCAGATACCAGACAGTATTAGGATGCATCATCTAAAACACTTTCATCTACTCAGGGAAATCGAGACCAGACAACCCAGCCTCAGTCAATATGAGTTGGATTACAATACATAAGATATTGTTTAATGCATCCTAATTCAATAGAAATCCCATTAGATCAGCAAGTTGACAGTTCTATTGCAGAATGACAGATTACTGGGTAGTAATTGAGGGGTAGTACTACACTTACTGGGTAGTAATTGAGGGGTAGTACTACACTTACTGGGCAGTAATTGAGGGGTAGTACTACACTTACTGGGTAGTAATTGAGGGGTAGTACTACACTTACTGGGTAGTAATTGAGGGGTAGTACTACACTTACTGGGTAGTAATTGAGGGGTAGTACTACACTTACTGGGTAGTAATTGAGGGGTAGTACTACACTTACTGGGTAAAATTGGAAGGAAAAAAACAACTTTCAGAAGCATTAAAGCATAATGTTTAAAAATGGTAAATCAGATCAACTAGATGTTGCTATGATGATAAAATGCACTATAATTCATGCATGTCTGGATACATAATAAACTTCCCATGATAAGGAAGGATTTGATCATTATATAGCTATTAATAATATGCGGGAAATGCAGACATGTGAACACTGTTGTGTTACAGTCAGTAACTCACCTTCCCAAAAGCAGAAGCTCCTGCACAGATGTGTGTGAAGTTGAACTGCTTTTGGGTAGCAAGAATCAAAGGAGTCAATTCCTCTGTATGGAGAAAAGAGGACCAGGGTTAAAGTCCAAAAGGAAGTATCATGCCATTCCATCATTCCAACAGTAAATATCATCTCAACATCTCCGGCATCTGTATTTGAACTAAGCATATCCACACAGACCTCAGAACGTAACAAAACTATCCCATCCCAGAATGGTAACAGTCCTTTGTAGGAGTCATGTTGAGCCACTAGAATCTTCTTGACCCCCTGGACTTTACTGATCTGGTCTGCAACCTGCTAAAGACGAATGCAACATAGAAATAAACAGTTAACCATATCAGCCAGCTGTATATCATGAAAGAGCTACATTGTACTGCACAAGTGTGACATACGTATGAAATACCACATTAAAACATAACTTCCATTGATGTGTGACTGAACAGCTGTTATGGCAGGAGTAGCTAACCATCGTCCAGCAGAGCTGGGCTATTGCGCAAGCCTTCCTGAAACACACCTGATTCTACCCACCAGAATCACAATTAGTCTAGCTGAATTAGGTGCATTAGTGTAGGGTTGAAGCAAAATTTGGTCTCTCTTGCAGAGATGTTTAATCTCAATGAGACCAACCTGGTAAAATAAAGGTAACATTTTAAAAATGCATGCACACTGGTAGCTCTCCAGATAAGAGGGGTTGCCACCTCTGTGGGGCATCGTAGTGACAGTCCTACCTTGGCACAGTTGGTTCCAGCCACCAGGCAGGTGACCTCTCCTCCCACCTTGCTGGCAGCAGTAATGACGTTCAGTGTGATGGCTTTGAGCTGGTTGTTGTTGTGCTCTGCTATTACCAGAGTACTCTGAAACCTCTGGACCAGACAGGGCTGCAGGAGAGAACACAACCAATCTCCATAATGAAACTGCTTTAAAAATAAGACTTAGTTTAGACAATTGAATTGACATTTCTGATTGTCAATAACTACTATTTTGGTATTTTGGCCTTGAATGATAAACTAGACAGCTGGCATAGGTTTAGGGCACATTATCAGACTGGCTCTATCAAATTAACAGTGTAAACAGTAGTGTGTACAAAGGTCAATATAAAACACACTGTGCACGACAGGGTATAAGGGCAATATGAAATACGTTTGTCGAACACCAAAGGGAAGGCTTTAGCCATGTCAGGTCAACTGTGTGTTTTGTCCTCCAAGATAACAAAATCACTTGCTAGTTTAGTTTAACCCAAGTCAGGTGACACACTGTACTGTAGCTAGTTATGGTCCCACAATCAGGATTAGTTGCATGCTCTACTCTGACACGATAACCGTTAATAGCTACAATGTATGTAACTAACAGTGCAGTTGCAAATTAGAGTGAAAGTATGTTGTCGACATGCCATGTCCTGAACTGACCTCAGACAGACTTCAGTCAGACTAGCCAACTAGACGTTGATGGCAATCTGAAACGGTAGAAGAAATGGCTGCATTTGTCAACACTGGAGTTTTACATACCAATTGTCCCAAACTTCTTCTGTTAATTGCTGTGAACATAACTGGCTAGCTTTCTAGCTAATCAGCTAAATTTTTTGCTACCTATTTGTCTTGATATTGTAACGACCCTGGCTTTATAAGCGCGGAAATCGGCTGTGCCGCACGAGCATGCTTTTGCGGCACAGTCGATAGCGCGCCGGACCTCGGGCTCGATGGTCGAGGGTTCGAGACTTGCTCCCTGCCTGTTTCATGACAATATCAACAGGCATCAGTTAATTCTCCACTCTTGTATCTCGCGAGAACAATGTATGTAGTCTGATCTCTCCGCTTCTCTTTCACTTTAAACAGTGAACTCATGAAATAGCCCTATCTAATCATTTGAATTCAAAGGCCCTTTTAAAGTGCAAAAGACCAGGGATTTGAGAATTGCATGTACTGTAGGCTATAAAATACATGGTGTAAGCATTCCATTCCATCCATAGACATATATTTATTCCATGACATAAACATGTATATTTAATTGGAAAAATACAAGCTGATGTAAAAGTATATAATGAGAGCCCTATACTCCAAAATTCCCGAGACAATGAAAGGAACCTACCTACATTTTATTAATTTGATATATGAAATAGAACAAATTCAATACAGAAACTTTGTGGATACATTTTATTTTATGTATAACTAAAAAGCAGGTAACAGTCTAGAGTGGCTCACTGCGCTGCTCTCCTGTCCTGCCATGAAGCAGTAAAATTGTACTTCTAATGTTCCTCCAGTAGGTGTCCTTGTTGTTCTCGAGTAGATGGATGTACTGATTCACATGGTGTCAGGTGTCATGACGGGTTGTCTCTGTGCATTCTCCTCTGTCTTAGGAAAAACATGCAATTTAATGCTTACTCCTGCTAATTCCAATTCCAATGTAGGCCTAATAAAAGTGTACAGATTTAAAATAATTAGCAGTAATTGTCAGGAAATAATACATCAACCAAAAAAGCTCACCATAAACGTAGGCAAATATCCAAGTCCCAAAATACCTTAGAATTACCTATTGCATTCTAACAAATAACCAACTGTTTCAAAATAAATAAACATTTTCGAAATACTTAATTATTTAAAATCTCTAGCGAGACTTGATATGACAGTGAGAATATGTTATGTGGGACGAATAGATGTCCAGTTGTACGCGTGACGTCAGAGAGCGTGTGGGACACTGCAGCGCCTCTTCCCGGGGCCGTCCCACAGTCCGAACTGAAGTTATCAGACAGCCAGGCACAGGCTACTTACCTCCCTCTTTTCTCCTCTTCTTCTCCTTCTTGCTTCTTTTCTGCATCTTATCGCAATCCCGTCATTATTCCTGTATGGTGGATATTATTTTCAACTCTTCTTTCTTGGGTGATATGGGGGATCATTCCAAAAGTAAGTGCCATTTTTTTGTATGTATTTTTATCCACCTTTCCCAGTGTTGAAGATTACCCTACAAATCGTAGCCCCTGAAATTAAAACATATTCTATTATCGCATTCAAATACCATCGTGTTTCATATATTTATTTGCATAAAGCAAATATAATATATTCGTATTGGTATTGTTTTGTTATCCATAATGCGGACTTGTTCTTGTTTATAGTTCATTTTATCTTAGATTTCTTTCTAAACGATTATGCATAATTTCAGAACAGGTCTTAGTCATTGGAATGTAATACATTGAGAAACTGGGTGTATTTCGCTCTGTATAAGACCATTTAAGACGAAGAAGTGACATGTAGGCCAGTGGCTCTCAAAAAGTGTGATTTAAGGTGTCATTAACCGTGTACATGGGAAAGAATGGTTCCAATGTATGTGCTCTCTGCAGAGAAGTCCGGATTCGCGATGTGTGTAGGCTGTGGAAGTCAGATACATGACCAGTACATTCTGAGAGTTTCCCCAGACCTGGAGTGGCATGCAGCCTGCCTGAAGTGTGCAGAGTGCAGCCAGTACCTGGATGAGACATGCACTTGCTTCGTACGGGACGGAAAAACCTATTGCAAAAGAGATTATGTAAGGTAGGGATTGAAATTCTTTGGAGATATTTTGTTAGTGATTGAACGTATTTTAACGTTGGTGTGAATGAGGAGGTAGCCTAGAAACTAAAATTCAGCATATCCATATACATGCAAGACTTGTACCTAAATCACAGATGCTTATTAGGCCTAAAAATACAAATGTCCTTGTTTTGGAAGGTTTATTAAAAAAAGCGTGTTCAGTCTGCGTAATTCCATGCAAAATGTATCTGTTGTTCAACGCATAAAAGGCCATTTGATCTACAATTAAGCAGCTTTTCTACAATTAAAATAGTTCGTTCAAGTTAGATTTTATACTTTGATCCTGGCTAAACAATGCACAGTAATATTTATCTTAGCCTTGTTTCTGACGTTCGAAGTAGACCGAGTAATGTAAAACTTGGAACAAAAACTGCAGTAACAACAAATCAAATGGCTGTTAGAAGTTGTTGTTTAATTCAATACATTTTTTTTCATTTATTCCTTGCAGGTTATTTGGAATAAAATGTGCAAAATGTAACCTGGGATTCAGCAGCAGTGATTTGGTGATGCGAGCCCGGGACAACGTGTACCACATCGAGTGTTTCAGATGTTCCGTGTGTAGCAGGCAGCTCTTGCCGGGGGATGAGTTCTCTCTCCGGGACGAGGAGCTGCTGTGTCGGGCGGACCACCGTTTACTAATGGAGCGGAGCTCCGCCGGAAGCCCAATCAGCCCCGAACATATCCACTCCAACAGATCACTACACTTAGCAGGTCAGTTGCACATCCAAAACAACACCACCACTGATTTCTGTAATAATAAGAAGAAGAAGAACAACAACAACAACAACAATAATAATAATAATATGGAGGCAATCATGTTAATCAGAATTATGATATTCATTGTTATATTAATTATCCTAATAATAGCCTGATAATAATAGTTCTAAATATATTACCTAGAATTATCGATAGGCCTCATTTTATGATTATAACGATCGGTAGACTCCAGAAAACAAATCAGATGCAAGCTTTGAGTCATTAAGATGTCAATAACTAGTCTATATTGGGCAATAGGCGACCAATATCAGACTGACCTTTAAACTTTTTCTTGGAAAATCACTGAGATATGATTTCATTTTAAACCAAGCTTTTAAAATGGATAGAGTTTGAAAATAAGTGACGTTGGATTTTTTAAGGATTTTGATAGCTTAATTTACATGACTATTTAATAGTGTTGACCCAATAATACAAATACAGTAGGCTATAATAACTTCAAAGATTAGGCTAATCCCTACTCCTTGATTTTAGGCCTATCAGGATCATCTGGATAACAATAAATACGATTTTACAGTTAATCTCTTAATGTGCAAATTAAAGAATTGTAGTAGATAGAAATGTTAACGAGTAGGCCTACACACCGTTTCTGTTGCCTAATTGACTAAGCCTTTTTAATTTAACAAAAACTTAATGCATGACATAAACAATGAGTGTGTCATAGTGCGCGGATGGGAATCTGTAGCCTATTGAACTATAATGCAATAAAGCTTACATGCTTTTAGAATTACATTGTCATTGGGGCCTAGACATAATTGTTGCTCAATATGGGCGATGTATTTTTAGAGGGGAATACCAAGATCAAATGGAGTACGTGTGGATGGTTAAATATATATATTTACGATAACAGTCTCTCCATCCACACGTACTCTCTCTCTCTCTATATATATATATATATATATTATAACGCATGGCAAAAGTTCAATAAGTTATATTTTAGATTAATAAGAGTACCTAACGGTCTATATAACCTATGGCAAGGAACATGCTCCAGGAAAAAACGTATTTGCATAGCCTGGGATAATAATTAATAATAATAATAATAACAATGACACTAATAACAATATAAGTCAAACTTTAGTTAATTTCCTTTTTTATTAAATATAATTCCGCCTCTCTTCAGCAGAGCCGGTGACAGTACGGGCACCACACCGAAACCACGTCCACAAGCAGTCAGAGAAGACAACACGAGTGCGAACCGTTTTGAACGAGAAACAGCTCCACACGTTACGGACCTGCTACAACGCCAATCCGCGGCCAGATGCGCTAATGAAGGAACAACTGGTGGAAATGACCGGCCTCAGCCCAAGGGTTATTCGAGTTTGGTTCCAGAATAAAAGATGCAAAGACAAAAAGAGATCTATTCTCATGAAGCAACTTCAGCAGCAGCAACACAGTGATAAGACTGTAAGCATTTTCGTAAGTTAATATCGGAAAGATTTTTTTATACTTCTACTAGCCTACTACTTTTTCTTTATGTTTGGTTCATCGTTGAATCCTTACATTTTTGCGATAGTTGAGGTATGTCAGCACAGTCTGGTCTCATAGACTAGACAAAACATAGTAAACGAGAATCCGGGATATAAGAACTGCAATTAGTAACATATCATACGAATTGTAATTCGTAACATTTCATACGAAATGGATGATAGACATCCACAAATTAATACCATACCAAACGTACATATCATAAGTCTCCAAGATTTTCGTTTACTATGTTACGTCTACCCGTGAGTCTCGGTTGGTCAGCAACGAAGCACTTGTGGCCAAATGGTTACCTCTTATTAAAGGCAAAGAATTCGTTTTTCTGGAATGATTTGACCAGTGCCACACTTGAATAACCCTTGGTCCGAGGCCGGTCATTTCCACTAGCTGTTCTTTCATTATTGTTTTTCTGTATTCAACCTGCCAATAAATAATTAATCAAGAATTTAATTGTGCATGACCTGTATTGGAAAACAAAGACTACAGAACAAAATGCTGACATTCTGATCTGGGAATTTGATTATTTTCTTCGACTCTACCAAAGTGGAGATTTAATTTGGATTTCCTATTCTAATCTCGTATCAGAGTCTACAGGGGCTCACAGGTACGCCTCTGGTTGCCAGAAGCCCTATCAGGCACGACAACACGGTGCAGGGTAACTCCGTGGAGGTGCAGACCTACCAGCCGCCCTGGAAGGCCCTCAGCGAGTTCGCCCTGCAGAGTGATCTGGACCAGCCGGCCTTTCAACAACTGGTAAGATAGAGGAAACATTCTATACTTGCATGCTAATGTGGGTGCACATATGGGTACGCGTAATTACGCACGAACACACATTCAAACGCTCTCTCACACACACGAACGCACGCACGCGCGTAAACACACACACACACGCACGTATTAATTTTGATGACGACACTTTCTGAGTTTTTTTCTTCACTTTAATGTCATCAATTTAAATGTTATAAGTAATAACGTTAAATGGCCATTTTCAACGTCAGAAGTGACAACATTTGTAGCCTGAACAAAGCCAGAACATATTTATTTTGACATCACTGTCTTTGCACATTACAGGTGTCTTTCTCGGAATCGGGTTCATTAGGAAACTCATCCGGCAGCGACGTGACTTCTCTGTCATCGCACTTACCCGACACCCCGAACAGCATGGTACCCAGTCCCGTGGAGACGTGAGACCGAGCCACCAGCCTTGGTCCCAGGCCTAGCATGTTCCCGCCCCGGTCCCATGCATGTGACCAGCTCATCACAGCGTCCTAAAGACAGAGGAGTCGTTTCGGACATGGAGGAGAAAATGACATATTCTAAATGTTGAACAATTACCTAACGGCACTATAAAGCAACGCGAACGAAAGCCCTTCTTCTTTAAGACTCAGTTCAGCAGTTTTGAGGATATCAGTGACAAAAGAAAAACCGAACTTCCTTGCGTGAACCGAAAGAAGATAGAAGATTCTCGTGATGGATTTACAAAACAGCCTCCTTCCATATTACATTGGAGCCATTTAATGTCGAACCAGATGGACATTCTGCAATTCATTGTGAACATATCTTCTCTTGGTTTATTTATGTGATTTTTGATACATTTATTTCGTTATCAAGTCCATAGACTCGTGTGTTTGTCTTAAAAAGGAGCATGATTTCCGAAGATTATATAAAACAGATTATTGTTGTTAAATATTTGATCTTAATAGGAAAAGGGCAGGTTGTTTGAGCCTCTCTAACAAAAGTAAGTTATTGTTATTTATTGCCAGGACAACGATTCATAAAGGAAGTAATAACTGATCAAAAATAAACTGTTAAATCTTTATAATGTCTAAGGTGCACAGTCTTTGCATAAACTCTTGTAGAATTTCCCTCACTAGGCTTACACCCCCGTTCCCTCACTAGGCGTACACCCCCGTTCCCTCACTAGGCTTACACCCCCGTTCCCTCACTCAGCCTGTGGCATGCAGTTCATCAAGTGGACCAGTGGTTATTTGAGCTATAGACATCAAAACCTTCAACCAAAGGTATTCCCAAAACGAGTATGCTTCACGCAAGCCCCCAGTTCCCCGAGCTTCTAAACCACAGAGGTGTAGGCCTATATACAACAAATCAAACACCAATATATTTCTGAATTTATCAAAATAATAATTCTACTAACAAGGTGAATAAGTTTTAGTTCCCTATTTATCCCTGCATTAAGTATAAAACCACTGCGAAAAGTAGACCTATTTAATTGCGATACAAAAGGATGGATTAAAACGTCAATGGTCGAATACTGAGGGTCCATTGATGAAACCATTTGCATATAAATGTTGAATGTTATGACTATTATCAGGCTAATATGATAGGCCTATTGATTTGGGGGAAATCCTTATCATCATGTTATTATGTTGGTTTTATTACGCAGGCTATTTAATAATTTTAACTTTAAAAAACATTGGAGCTTAAAAATTGCATGTGGAATGAACAATAATATATATTTTTTAAAGTAAATTAGACACCCTCAATTTAAGGTTTAGCGCAGCCTACCTAATGCTTAACATAATAGTTTTTCTGAGGCTGGGAATAAGGTGGATTGGCTTCTGGTCATTTACTTTCTAGGGGCGAATTTGTGTTGTGATCAATCCAGTTTCACTGTTTAAGTCACAAGTCTAGACAGCCAACAAGGATCGGCGGCTTCTTATCTGCGCCTGGCATCACCTGCAAACGATACATTGAATGAAGCCACAACAAACCCACTGCTCTCTTTGGAAAGAGCTAGTTTAGGGGAGAGACCAGCTCGTAAACCCACCCTAATCTGGCCACAGTTTATTTTCATTCCACTCAGTCAATTGCGTTATTACGCACGGGTCAGACGTCTCAGTAATGACATCTCAGACCAAGTACCTTTGTGTGTTTTTAACCGGGCTACGCAAAGACTAGGCTACCTGGACACAATTAGTTAGCACTCATCAAATAATTTGAAATAATAGGAACAATTAACAAAAAAATACAGTAGACTTAGACGAAATATATAGCCTCTTATTAATTATCCCATTTGTAGTTGGCTATAAATTCCGTTTAAAAGTGGGTCTAACTTATCATTTTAATGTCTGACCATAATATCACAGGATCAAAGTAGACTCAGGAATGAAACTCTATATCTTGTAGATATAATTTAATTTGTATTAAACACCATTATCCTAATTCAACTCAACTATTGGCTAGGCCTACGATTTATTGATTGATTGATTTCATTATAGTGTCATGCATCTTCATGATTCCCAGCCCACATGGGCTTATACACTGTAATAATATTATCATACTTATATATGGACCTACCTACCTACCTACCTACCTACCTACCTACCTACCTACCTACCTACCTACCTACCTACCTACCTACCTACATACGTACATGCGTGCATACGTACATACGTACATACATACATACATACATACATACATACATACATACATACATACATACAGAAGTTGCATACATAAGTTACTACGTGCATACATACATACCTACATACACACATACATACCTACATACATACATAAAAAAATGCATTCCTAATAAAATGAAAACAATTGAAAACACAAAACAAAAACCTGTATCTAAATCGGAAGTTTGAATGACAATGGGTAGATAATAGATGTGTAATTGAGCTGTTTTGGAGACGTTGCAGGAAACAATGCTGCCTGTTAGAGATAACCGGAGATAACCAGAAGTTACTGACAGAGGAATAACAATATTGGTGCATCTAGCCTGGAGAGGAAAGTTTCAAGAGACAAATGTCCTCGATACACATTTATTATACTGTGGATTCATAACATTTACGAAGTTGTATTCTTCCCTTTAAGGTAAAACACATTTCAACCCTATACACTCAAAATGCCTGGAATGCTTGATTTGGATTGTGAATTAAGAGTCGACGAAATAGTGTGGGAAAAGGATAGGCCTATGGTAATGTGGTTGGAATTGGTAGGCTATTTCAAACACAATCGATAAATCTAAGCGAGATCATAGGTCAAATAAACATGTGAATTTTATCAAACCGTAGTCAATCTGACCTATTTCATTGCAGGAATTTCAGAGTAGGCCGTAGCAAAAATACTGCAAAAATAGTGCATGATATCCTATCGAATTGGTTGAATTTCAGATGGATTTTAACCTATACTTCTCATATCTATTGATATTTTACAACATAAAAATATAAAAACACTTAATACTATTAAATAATTTTTTTTACACTTTTTTTAAAATACCACACGACAGCCATCACATAATCCTATAACATCAACCTGAATTCTCTTTAATTGATGCTTTGCACAGGGCAGCCTGGAGAAGACCATTGCATATTACGTTTCCAGTTGCGCTTGCTGATAACCGCGCCAGTTAAGGCCTGTATGATTTAATCACTGTTGGCAACACTAATTGCAAAAGATAATATAAAATCATGACTTACGAAATTCCATGAAAACGACTGGCCAGTGTAAACAGAACATTCAAGAAAAGTCATGCACGCAAAGTTCATGCCAAAAGTTTGGAACGTTCTAAAAACTTAAGATAGTGCAACATCTATGTAGTGTCTGTTGTTGATCTTTTATCAGCTATTCAATGGGCGCGTCTATCCATTGCGTTAAACCAGAACCACAACAAACACTATTAACACCCGCTCGCGGGAGCGTTCTGATCGCGCGCACGCGCGCGCACACACACACACACACACACACACACACACACACACACACACACACACACACACACACACACACACACACACACACACACACACTGAGATAGCGCAGGAAATAAATTACATTTATTAAGGCTAACTAGAGAGACACTCCAGAATTTCACAATTACAATAATATATGGTCTAACCGAACGACAACCCGTTTTCTGAGCTGGTCCTGTCAACCAATGAATTGATCCCATTCAGAAAAATGTATAGTTATGTTTAAGAGGAGTAAATAATTACTTGAATGATTTCAATCCATTTATCCAGTCATATAGCCTACCTTTGCATTTGCATCTGTGATTGCGTCTTTCTTTCAGCGGACACTTGCACAATATATGCAGTCAACATTTTATTGACTCCTCATTAATGTGTTTGAGAAAATAAGGACTGCTTGCCTGCCAACTGACTCGGTCTAACAATAACAGGGCATTTAGTGGCTACCTGGTCACTCAGTGCAACTGGACTCTTCTGAAGGACATTGTACCACATCATGAATGATTGCATACACCAAACAATTTACATAAGTCAAGGTGAGATGCAACACTCTAATTGGTTGGACTTGTGAAATCGAATAACAGGTCCTGTTTGGATAGATTCCAGCGTGTTGTCCCAGTCCCATCAGCGGCCGTGCGAAGTGAATGGAGCAGTACTGTATAGCGCGGCCGGTTACAGTGGCCTAGACCTGACTCACCAATGTTCTACACCGAGAAGGGATGTGTGGTTGGCATCATTCTTCCGCTAATTAGTGGAATACCAAATTAGCTCAAAATATAATTTATATTGGTTAAGCTTATCATAATAAATAGCCAGATACAAACTAATAATGCATATTTTGGGCTGTCATAAAACCATAATAACTTTTGTATAAAACATAATGACAGATACATTTAACGTTTAAGGTTTAATTGAATAGTAGCCTATACACATTTGCAGTTAAAATATGAATGCCAAGGCATGAGCGTGGAAGAGAGGCCGCCATACTGACCTGGAAGGAAAAGCTACAAGTCCAACATCTCAAGGGAATCATTCTGACAGTTTGATTTAATATAGAGACTATGGGGCGTTTTCAAAGAGACAAATAATAGGGCTGAGAGGAGAGAGTAGCATGCAACATTGTATACTGAGTAATAACAATGGAAACTAAGGGTTAAAGTCAGGTGAAATGATTAGCAATGGCAGTTACCACTGATGTGATCCATGCCGAGAAATGAGAACGGCTTATTGACCCTTAATCTACTATGAAAAGGCTGGGAGGAGTTAAAGCAAATAACGTGTCTCCTTTACAGAGGAATTTTCACTATCACTAGCTACATCACATACAGTAGATACTATTATTGTTCCTGCTTTCAATGTCAAAATACTGTTATTACTTTTTGAAGGATCCTCCTTTATGTCTTTCGGTATTTTCCAATACACATGTCCACAGCTAAATGTTATTTTGACTCCATCTGTCAACAAATAAATTATGAACACCACTGAGTATTTGCACCCCCCCCCCCCCCCCCCCCCCATGCACTTCCTGTCAGGTCTCTTAAATAGGACATTTAAGGACCAATTCATCTTAGATGGGTATTGGCCAATTTAACTTCTAGTGACAAGAATTTAATCATCTCAGGTTACACAGATAATGAAAGAGCACTGTGTGTGTGTGTCAACATCCCAATGTAATACTGGGTACTTGTGTTCTATCGATCTGGAGGAATGGATGCTGTTTTTATGGGAAAGTGACACCATGAAGTACTTATTCAGATATTGTCAACCTTAAAAGCATGGAGGAGAAGGAGGAGGAGGAGGAGGAGGAGGAGGAGAAGGAGGAGGAGGAGAAGGCCTGGGCCATACAAGGATAATTGTCAATGGCATAATAACACAGTAAGTATTCCGTAGCTCTTGTTTTAATATTTAGTTGGTGTGGTATGAGAAAAACATAAAAACACAATAACCAACACATTCTCTTCTCAACCAGCAGTTATATAGGCTATATCATTAGAAATATTTATATATTCTGAACTCTATATTCAATTGACAGTATGTATTGCTCCAGGAATGGTCAGATATCCTACTATAGATGACCTTGTGTGTGTGTGTGTGTGTTATATCCTACTGTAGATGACCTCGTGTGTGTGTGTGTGTGTGTTATATCCTACTATAGATGACCTTTTGTGTGTGTGTGTGTGTTATATCCTACTGTAGATGACCTCGTGTGTGTGTGTTATATCCTACTATAGATGACCTTGTGTGTGTGTGTGTTATATCCTACTGTAGATGACCTCGTGTGTGTGTGTGTTATATCCTACTATAGATGTCCTGGTTTGTGTGGGGGGCTGTTACAGAAAGCACAGATAAGAGAACTGAACAGGGTGAACTCCTATATCAGCCAAGAATCAGGTCACCAGAGCACAGGGGAGGCAACAGAGATATTGTGTGTGTGCGTGTCTGTCTGTCTGTGTTTCTGTATGTGTGTATTCATTTATATGTGTCTGTGTTTATGTGCATGTATGCACATCCGTGCATATGTGTGTACAGCTCACCGGGCTGGTGGCCAGACTACATGGGATCACCTGGAACACACACAGAGTAGTCAGTCACTCTGGTCCCACTGCCGACAGTGTCAGAGCGTCGTAAATCACCCAGCCCCACCCACCATAAATCTAGCGCAAAAACAAAACACACAAACGTCCATTAAGAGGAGAAATAAAGGTCAAAGCCACCCACTCAACAATTATTCCCTATAAAACACAGTGAAGGGTTAGCTATACTACATCCCTTTCCACTGAACCAAACTGTTATTAGGCAGTTAGTTGTGAGATACATTATATATTTACCTGTCATTGCTGTGAGATAATGAGGCATTGAGGAAGAGTCACTTAGTGAAGGGAAAAAACAACTGCATCAAAGATAAACATCTGGGGTGGCAGGGTAGCCTAGTGGTTTGAGCATTGGATTAGTAGCCGGAAGGTTGCAAGTTCAAACCCCCGAGCTGACAAGGTACAAATCTGTCATTCTGCCCCTGAACAGGCAGTTAACCCACTGTTCCTAGGCCGTCATTGAAAATAAGAATTTGTTCTTAACTGACTTGCCTGGTTAAATAAAGGTAAAGCATTTTTTTTAAATCAAAGAAAATGATAGGTTCGACACTCTGGTATGCCCATTCATGTCAGGGTTGGGGTCAATGTCATGTCTGTTCAGGAGAGGTTTTTAAATAGTATCAAATGAATCCAAATCTGACTCATATCTCAAAACCACTGACTGAAATAGTATTGCTGAATTCAACACCTTGTATTCGTGGGATGGCCTGCCTCCATTGTTACAGTAATAGCCCAGTCCAGGACAAGACAGCTGGGCAGAGCAGAGTCTGCAGGGTCTGGCTCTACCAACCACGGTGACCCAGCTCCCACGGTGTTACCGCCACTTTAAGAAATGAAGCAATACCATTAATGGAACCAACCCTGGGTGGGGTTGAGCAGCTGACATGTTGCTCCAATCCACCAGGGCCCTGCCGACCATCCCCTCCATCCGTCCTTCACAACATTATGACTGGGCCCAGTAATATTAAAATCCAATCACTCCCCATATTGTTTGATTAAGGAGGGGAGGAGAGGATGAGAGGAGGAGAGGAGGAGAGGAGGAGAAGAGGAGAAGAGGAAAGGATCAGCACACAAGGCAGAAGAAGCCAAGGGGTCTGGTGACTCTTCTGGGTTTGCGTCCCAATGGCACCCTACACCTTATATAGTGCACTACTTCTGAATTGAGCCCCATAGACCCTGGCCAAACTTAGTGCACTAAACAGGCAATAGGGCGCAATTTGGGAAGCATATGTCTGCTGGTCTGAACCATTATTGTCTCTCCCTAGAGGCTGGGGCCGGGGTCAGGGCAGGCTGTGGTCAGTATGGAAGGAAGGTAGATAGAGAAACTCTGTGGAGGTCAGATCAGTAAATTGTGTCTGGAAAAATGGCACTACACTATTACTTTTTCCCAGCTACAATTTACTGACATGACCTCCGGTGTGTTTCTCTAGCTTCCAAAGTGTAGTGACTGCAGCATCCTAGTCCCAGGTACAGACTAACCCAGACCCAGACAGCAAGGCCTAAATTGGAACCAGAAGGCCAGGGTGAAGGTTCTTGACCATGACGACATAAATTACTGGGATTTACAAGATTTTTAAAATACTTTTAACAATACCCCTTTTAATGTGTTCTCTGTTTAATAATGCACTTTAGGGTTTAAGAGCGTGATAAACAAACCAATAATTCACTGTTTTATCATCTGAAAGGTGAAGCCCTTCTGGACTAGGTTCTACAGCAGTGTTCAAAAGCTCTCTCCAAACAGTGCAGTATCAAATGAAGAGCTATCTTAAGATGCTTTGGAAGAGGTTTAAAACAACACCACCTCTCTCTCATAAGGATGAATGAACACAACGGTGGAATTGAGACAAATGTTGAAGGCAAAGCTAGAACAAATAGATTCACGTCATGTCACTTGAAGTTGAAGTTCACATCATCAAGTCAGAGAGCTATGAAGGAATTCGTACCACAGTTTTCACATAATGTATTTATTTTCACATGGTATGTATCATGTCCATTCATTTTGAATTGAATTCTGATTTTTTTTTATTATTATTTTGATTAAGTTATTCTTTTTTTATGTCATACGAAAATGCTAAGTTCCTATAGCACTAATTAAACAGAAGATAAAGATCTGCTTCTAAAAATTATGAATGGAACTCTGGAAATGTCAACTCCACATTCTCTCTCTCTCTCTCTCTCTCTCTCTCTCTCTCTCTCTCTCTCTCTCTCTCTCTCTCTCTCTCTCTCTCTATCCCTCTCTCTCTCTCTCTCTCTATCCCTCTCTCTCTCTCGCTCGCCCTCTCTCTCTCTCTCTCTCGCTCGCCCTCTCTCTCTCTCTCTCTCTCTCTCTCTCTCTCTCTCTCTCTCTCTCTCTCTCTCTCTCTCTCTCTCTCTCTCTCTCTCTCTCTCTCTCTCTCTCTCTCTCTCTCGCCCTCTCTCTCTCTCTCTCTCTCTCGCTCGCCCTCTCTCTTGCTCGCTCTCTCTCGCTCTCTCTCTCTCTGCATGTGTGATCTGGTTATCCTCACAGTAGCGTTTGGTTGTTTTTGAGAGAGCACCGCTAAGCTTCACAGTGAATCAATGATTATCTTCTTTGCCAAGATGCTTAAAGAGAACCTGGCAACAGAGGCGTTTCATAAATCCAAAATGAAATCCCAGGGAAATGAATCTTTCAGCAGGACATATACCTGTAACGTAATAATCCATAAAGCAATACTGAACAACCATCTTCCCTGAGGGACCATGGGACCGCATGCAGGTAGTCAGCCTCATAATGCAAGCATTCAGAAGTTAGCGGGACTTTAGGACAACTGATGTCTGTGTTAAAGCAAGAGCCTGGAACCAAATGCACACTACTGTAGCCGTACCACCACAACCACTAATCACTGAGCCATCACATATAATCCTCTACCAGCCTGTGTCTAGAGGAGCATCAAACAGCCAAACAAATTGTCCTTCTTCAAGTGTGTGTGTGTGTTTGTGCATGTAAGTGTGTGCGTGTGCCCTGCAGAGAAGACATAAAACAAGACTCGCCAGCCAGTGTCAGGGCCAGTGGGTTGTGTCAAAAACTGTGGCCCTTTCAAAGCTGCTTCCCCCCAGTCCAGTAACTATACAGCCGGGGGAGAAAAATGACTTTGCTCACATTGTTCCTCCTCACCCACAGGCCTTTGGCACTGAACTGGATCCTACCTCATTCACAGAGGTATCAGCTACCCAGGTAATAAAAGTAATGACAAGCGTTCAAACCGATGAATCAGCCCTCAATTACAGGGAGACACCGTAAAAAGCGACCTAGCCCTGACAGATCTGCCCTTTCTGAAGTACAACTGGTGGGTGTTTCTCTCAGACAGGGCTGCTGCGCTTTTACGGCATCCCATTACAGAAGTCTTAAAGAAGTTATTCTGGGAAAACAAAGGGTACGTAAACTTAACTTTGTGAAACACAAACACAGCCCAAGACTAGGTAGTTCAAGACGGTCAACAGTGGGTATTTCGTCGGGCAGTTTTTTGTCTGTAATGTTACAATGACTGTGAACCGTGAGGTTAAGGACGTCACACTGAAGATGTACATTTGGATTAGCTTTACAAGTGAATGGAAAAGCAAAGAAAGTGAAAAAGAACCGACGGTACGGAGGAGCAGGACATAAACAATTAAAGGAGAGAATAACGGATGACAAGCTTAATGTGAAATAGGCCTACCTAAACATAACTCAGGTAACACAGAACTACCTAAATATGACCCGATTCAGGAAACTAGGCGTATGTCGCAAGTCACGACTTTACAGGAGAGATGTTTGAACATAAACACTATTTGTTAATCAAAATGCGTTTTTGGGCAGAAATGCCTTCTTGAACGTGTGAACTTTCATGCACCTTAATAACAAACTTGTTTGCCATCTGTAAATACGAATAAAATTGTTAAATTAGGAGCCTTGTTGGTTAAGCCACAGAAAAAGTGTCAACTTTCCCACTAGCCATGATTGGCTGAGATAATGAGTGGGCTGGACATGTCGAAAGAGGATGGGGCTGCCATGTTGAAAGTGTCTGTCTATTTGAGGTCAAACACGGATTTAAAAAAAAATGTATTGTGTGGTGGAGCTGCATAAGTGTTGCTCTCCATTTTCTGGAAGATCAAGTTTTGAAATCAGTGGAATTAGAGTATGATAGCTAAAGAGATGGAGAAAACACCTGTCTCTGGATTAAATCTTCAAATTAAGGGCAACCGTGGTATGGCATTCCTGACAGGGAGATGCGTCCATGATGCATGTTGATGTATACAGGTAAAATAGTCTAGCGTTAGCTAGCTACATTTTCAGATATTAGACCTTTCTAATTTTGACAGAAAGTGGGTTCATTTCAAGATAAAGTGTACTGTTAGCTAGCTAGCTAGCTAACGTTAGCTGGCTGGCTCCCTAGCTAATGTTATTATTTGTTTCCCAGAGGCGTTTGCTTTTCTAGTTAGAGCCTAATGTTAGCTAGCTGGTTGGTTAGCTCACAGCACTGTGGCATTGTTGCCACTTTGTTCATTGTTTTTAATTAGCTAACGTTAGCTGGCTGATTTTTTATCTAACGTTACGTGACATGTGTGATCTTAAACGTTGTTTACCTAGCTAGCTAGTTATATGTCTTAAGCTAAAGTGTACTGTTAGCTAGCTAGCTAACGTTAGCTGGCTGGCTCCCTAGCGGACATTATTATTTGTTTCCCAGAGCTGTTTGCTTTTCTAGTTAGAGCCTAATGTTAGGCATTTTTGGCACTTTGTTCATTGTTGTTTAACTAGATAACGTTAGCTGGCTGGCTCATTAGCTAACGTTACATGTGTGGTCTTAACGTAGTTTACCTAGCTAGGTTCATTGTTTACCTAGCTAGCCAACTATATGTCTTAAGATAAAGTGTACTGTTAGCTAGCTAGCTAACGTTAGCTGGCTGGCTCCCTAGCGGACGTTATTATTCATTTCCCAGAGCTGTTTGCTTTTCTAGTTAGAGTCTGTTGTTCATTGATGTTTAACTAGCTAACGTTAGCTGGCTGGCTCGTTAGCTAATGTTACGTGACGTGTGTACAACACCCGTTGAATACGGCCGGTGTCAGTAAACGTCTGCAAAAAAGCATAATGAAATTGTTGCCAGCAGATCTAGTTGGGCTGTTTTCATGTTATACAGAGGTAAAACGAGATGGGTGGGGCTAAAGCTTAAGAGGGTGTGAACGATGTTGAGTGGGTGTAGACAAAGAGCTCTTCACTAGATACCAAAACATTCAAAGGCAATTTTCTAAAATGTCAATTTACAAGTTGATCAACTTTCACAGCAGAATTACTTTCCCATTGTTCCTCAAATGCAGTGTATGATATACAGTTTTGTAGCTCTGAGTCTCTACTCTTATCCAATGTAAAAAACCACAACTTCACATTTTGCTACATAAGGCTGAATCCAGATGGTGAGTCACAAATGTTCTTGCTACAGAGGTCAGGGTACCTAATGGAGAACACACCACTAATTACTCAGGGGGCGTAGCTGGTATACACTGTACTCTCTCCTTACATAAGCACTCAGTGAGTGAGAGAGGGAAAGATATATCAGTACACACACATTGCTACAGTTCCTGTTACCTTGCTAGTCTATACACCTTGGCCATACTTAACTTTGAGACTTGAGTGTGTGTGTGTGTGTGTGTGTGTGCATGCGTGTGTGTGTGTTACCGCTCCACAAATCTCAGTTTCATCTCACCCCCCCCCCAAAACACACAACAACAGAACAGATCTTCATCTTCTCTGCAAACATTTGCGTTAGCTGGAAGTCTGGAAGTGGGCACGGTCAAGTTACTGATAAGAACCGAGGCCGTATCAGAGAGATGAAGAGAGAGAGAGAGACCAAGAGAGTGAAAGGCCAGGACAAAGAGAGAGAGAGCTAGAAAGAGAGATACCGAGAGAGTGAGAAAGAGAGAGAGACACCATGAGCGAGAGAGAGAAAGACAGAGAGAGAGAGAGACAAAGCGAGAGAGAGAGAGAGAGAGGGGGGGGGAGCGAGAGAGAGAGAGAGAGAGGGGGGGAGAGAGAGAGAGGGGGGAGAGAGAGAGAGAGAGGGGGAGAGAGAGGGGAGGAGAGAGAGAGAGAGGGGGGGAGAGAGAGAGAGGGGGGGAGAGAGGGGGGGGGGGGGAGAGAGAGAGAGGGGGGAGAGAGAGAGAGGGGGGGGGGGGGAGAGCCCTTGTGAGGAAGTGACTGATGTAAGGACTTCACTTAACAGCTCCTACCACCTACTGACAGATAGTGAGATGAGAGCAAACTAAGGTTGTGTAAATTCCGCTGCCTCCTAAAACTGTCTCTTTTCAGACAATGAGACGACAGTCTGTGCATTGATGTATACTGGGGTAGGAAGAGAACAGATTTTGCAAATAGGGAAACCAAGAACAACAAGATCTTACAAACGGATTTAAATATCCATATCTGGTTAACTGTGTTTGTCAGCAGTGGAACTTGAACAAAACAGAGCACAAACTCACATAAAATCATTTTTTTTAACTGAAGGTAAATATATTTAATCACCACCTTATACATCTATAAGTGTTTATTTTAATCATCTAGGCTATAGAAAAAGTCTGATTTTTGAATTCTCCACCACTTTCATACTGCTGGAGAGATTATTGCATTACATTACAACCATCTTAAAAAATAATAACTATCAGTTTGTCCAACAGAAACATAAAGACTATAATGATGATAAAATAATCAACTGAATTACAGTAGCCTAATGGGAGTTAATAAAAATGGTAGCAAATTAAGCATTTTGTTTTAAATATCGCAAAAAAACATAGCAAAAAAACCAGTATATCTTCACTACAAACTGTCGTCTTCAGAAGTTAGAAGTGTGGAACGCCAGGAGGATGATTCAACCCCTAGTCTGATAGGTTCCCAGTAGAGAGAGCGGAAACATGCCCCAATGTTATTGTACAAATGACGATGTATAAGTCACTCCTGAAATGACTTTTGTACTATTAGATGGATTATTTATACCCTTAGAGCAGGCAACATTTATCATCCAGGGTAGTGGGTCCCCTTCAAAGTTCTCCTGTTTTATGCTCTGCATTATTTCTTGTGCACACACATAAACAAAGCTCCGGGCTGGGGGCGGTGAATCAGGGGGCTGTGTCACGGCGTGCCCCCCGGGTCAGGGCAGCTTTCTTCTGCCGCCAGTGCTTACATTACCATGTGAAAGGCTAAAGCTGCTCCAAATATCCCCTCTAAACATTTATCCTGCCTGTATGGACGCCTTGGAACCTGGATCCAGCGTGGAAACATTCCAGGGAGCCTTGTTCTACATTGTCCAGGAGGACATGTCTTTAGGATTAATAACATGAGGGACGCTTACAAACGTTGTGTAAAAATAAAATATTTTTAACAATTAAAAAGCTAACTTGCAGAATTTGAACATTTGTTTAATTGGAATGTGGAAATGTAATTATCACAAAAATAGACACTTAAAATCATGTTTTACTTTAAAAAAAATTATAACATCTTTGATAAAAAAACATTTGTATTTGTATTTGTGTTTTCTAGACCAGGCAGACATCAATAAAGCCATGGCAGCAGCAACAGTTGTCGATGTAACAGACTCCAGCTCGGAGTAGTCTGTGTTTACACTAGAAGTGCTCAGAAATGAATGTCCCAACACTGCTCCAATCTGTCTTATCATTCATCCTGTAAACGTGTTGCCTCAGTGATGAAGCTACACTTTCAAAACATGTTTCAATTCACCAAGTGTTATCTTTCATCTGACATAGCCTTCACATCTCTCTGTGTGTCCAAAATGGCACCCTGATTCCTTTATTGTGCACTACTTTTGACCAGAGCCCTATAGGTCCTGCACTATATTGGGAATAGGGTGCCATTTTAGACAGATGTATATCTGTGACAGGGTCTGAAGAGCATGCCAAGCAGGAAGGAAAACAACACAGCAGCTTGTGATCTGCAGTGGCGAGTAAAGAGCAGACTCACAACTTCACAGTAGTGCAGAGCCTATATCAAATTAGCAAGAGTGCAACCAGCTGGGGAACAAAATGAATATGCATGAGAATGAACTAGCTCTAATTCCCAGCTTGGTCATTCTGTTAATTTTTCCTTACGGACCAGGAGCTGAATCATCTGTCATTCCCTCTAATTTAATCACCAGCCTCCTCATTCAATTATCAAATATAATATGCAAATGAGCTGAACAATGGCCAGCTCATGCTAATGAGGTATATCAGTATAATTCGATTGGAGAGGTAGCAACAGAAGGGGGGGACTGTCATAAAATCAGGAGCAGATCCTTTAATTAAGACTACAACATTTTTATTAGAATCTGTAATCTCCCCGTAAATTGTTGAATGGTCGCGGGCGGCGCGACGGACGCGAGGGAAGACATTACTCTTATTGGAAACCTCCCTGAAGACCCACACCACTGATGGTGGTGTGATGGTATCAAGGGACATGGCTGACTTAAGTAGCCTGGGGAACAGAGATAGTGAACAGGCCAACTGTGGCACACTGTGTCCCTGTGCCAAGGCGTTGGAGCATGCATGGCAGCCAGTTAGACACAGGACAGGGAACCAACCAGGGCTTTAATCCTCCAGTCTGTGTCACAAATTATATCCTATTCCCTACATAGTGCACTATTTTTTACCAGAGACCACTTGGGACGCAAACCTAGTCAGTCTGCTGCTGTATGCTATGCATGCAAGCACTGCTACCTCCTTAAGGGCACGCACGCACGCACGCACGCACGCACGCACGCACGCACGCACGCACGCACGCACGCACACACACACACACACACACACACACACACACAGTGAGTTATCAGGGCAGCACATGGCACAAAGCAGGCCTCTCCTCACCACCCTCACTGAACACAATGGGTCTCTCTGAGAGGCAACAGACTGCCTGCTGTGGGACACGACCAAGGTGTCAAACCAACTGAAATATTTACAGAGGCACCTTTTGTTGCTTTGGTTGATGAATGAGGAGAAAGACCTCATCCACCCCCTCCTCTGAACATCCTGCAGCAGCCAGGCTTCATGTCTGCCTGTATGGAGATCCATTGGAAAGAATTAAAATGTAAAGATGATAGTCTCAATTACATGTACAATTAATTCTCATCTCTATGTAATCATTGAATATGAACATAGATGTGAACTGGCTAGAACATAAAGGTAATTTAAGGTCAGTATGTGAATTCTGAAGACACTAACCTAATATGATTTAGGTTGTCACTTCCTGAACATGATTTACTAAATCATAGCTTCTTGAGATAGACAACATCTTGATGTCCCCCACCCTGACATAATAGTATGTCCTGCCCCCAGCCCAGACACTATTTGTTAAATATGTCAGTGTGACAGAGCTGCAGAGGGTCGGGAGCAACACAGATCAAATCAAGTGTGTGTGTGTGTGTCAAATCAAATTTATTTATATAGCCCTTCGTACATCAGCTGATATCTGAAAGTGCTGTACAGAAACCCAGCCTAAAACCCCAAACAGCAAGCAATGCAGGTGCTGAAGCACGTTGGCAAGGAAAAACTCCCTAGAAAGGCCAAAACCTTGGAAGAAACCTTGAGAGGACCCAGGCTATGAGGGGTGGCCAGTCCTCTTCTGGCTGTGCCGGGTAGAGATTATAACAGAACATGGCCAAGATGTTCAAATGTTCATAAATGACCAGCATGGTCAAATAATAATAATCACAGTAGTTGTCGAGGGTGCAGCAAGTCATCACCTCAGGAGTAAATGTCAGTTGGCTTTTCATAGCCAATCATTAAAAGTATCTCTACCACTCCTGCTGTCTCTAGAGAGTTGAAAACAGCAGGTCTGGGACAGGTAGCATGTCCGGTGAACAGGTCAGGATGCCATAGCCGCAGGCAGAACAGTTGAAACTGGAGCAGCAGCACGGCCAGGTGGACTGGGGACAGCAAGGAGTCATCATGCCAGGTAGTCCTGAGGCATGGTCCTTGGGCTCAGGTCCTCCGAGAGAGAAGGTGTGTGTGTGTGTGTGTGTGTGTGTGTGTGTGTGTGTGTGTGTGTGTGTGTGTGTGTGTGTGTGTGTGTGTGTGTGTGTGTGTGTGTGTGTGTGCGTGCGAAAGTGCAACTGTGAGTGTGTTGGGGCATCTTCAAACTGACACATTACTAAACACAGCAACAACACTAAAACAATCCTGACCTATCCACCACCCCCCAACCTGACAAAGTAGATCTTTCAAAACATGTTTTCCTTGGCATAAATAAACCTGAATTTTAATTTTGTTTCATGGCTTTTGATCCAACTCTGCCTGTATCAGAGGCTTGTTACAGACCAAACCGCGCACACAGTCATTAAAAACAACATTAAAACACTGAAAAGAGAAAAAAAGCACAGTCCGAACCAGAGCAGTATGTGACTGATAATATCTCCCTTCAGTGCATGTTAAGAACCCCACTTAGGTGGGGACTTACTGGGCTGGAACGCACAGGCTGAGCCCACCTGAGGAACAGTCCTAAAACACCTGAAGGTTCCCCTGCTTAAACTCACTCTAATCCTTTCCTTGTTTTCTAGAGTACATGATCTGGGGCATGGCAGAGCCATAGGAGATTTTCATCAGATTGTCAGAGAAAAGGAGAGTGGGTTCACCCTCTGCAGCCTGTGGCGCTTATTTGCTGCTTGCTGCAGTATTGGATGTTAGATAATATGAACCACAAGGTGATTATACCACTGACATGAAGGAAGTCCATTATTTAAAATGTAAATAAAACAGTATTATACAATGCTAAAAGTATTTGAACCCAGGTTTGCAGCAGAGATGATTTGTGAGAGACTATGGCTCCAGTGGCCATTGTCGGTGTATGTCCAGTCCAGCAGCTATGTGACTGTTCAGGTTTGCGCTGAGCCTTGAGCGTTCCCTGACCTGTCTGTCCATGACAGATTAGCCCAGGTCAGAGGTCATGCTCGGTGAGGAAACGTCTTTTCCTAATGGTAGCCCTGCAGGAGCAACAATGAGAACACCGAAACATCAAGTTTGGGCTGCAAGGCAATGGTGCTGTGTGTCTACTGCTTGAGTATTGGGAATGGGATGCATGATAGTAGGACATTGTATAGTTATTTCTAGTGCTTGTAGGATACATCCTATATGCTTTAATTAAATTCTTATGGCTGCAGGGGCAGTATTGAGTAGCTTGGATGAAAGGTGCCCAGAGGTGCCCAAGGTAAATGGCCTGCTCCTCAGTCCCAGTTGCTAATGTATGCATATTATTATTAGTATTGGATATAAAACACTCTGAAGTTTCTAAAACTGTTTGAATGATGTCTGTGAGCATAACAGAACTCATATGGCAGGCAAAAACCTGAGAAGAAATCCAAACAGGAAGTGAGAAATCTGAGGTTGGTCAATTTTCAACCCAGCCCTTATTGAATTCACAGTGGGATAGGGATTTGCACTTCCTAGGGCTTTCACTAGATGTCAACCGTCTTTAGAAACTTGAATGAGGCTTCTACTGTGTTTTGGGGCTGAATGGGAGCTGAATGAGTCAGGTGTCTGGCAGAGAGCCAAAGGTTGGACACAGCGCAAATCACATGAGAGCGACTTGCATTCCATGGCTTTCCTACAGACAAAGGAATTCTCCGGTTGGAACTTTATTGAAGATTTATGATAACAACACCCTAAAGATTGATTCTATACTTAGTTTGATAAGTTTCTTCGACCTGTTATATAACTTTTTGAAGTTTTCGTCCGACGTTCTGATGGACCTGCAAGGGCGTCTGGATTTGTGTGTTAAACGCGCTAACAAAAGTAGCTACTTGGACATAAATATTGGACATTTTCGAAACAAATCAAGCATTTATTGTGGAACTAGGATTCCTGGGAGTGCATTCTGATGAAGATCATCAAAGGTAAGGAAATATTTATAATGTGATTTCTGATTTCTGCTGACTCCAACATGGCGGAAAATGTTCTTTATTTTCTGAGCACCGTCTCAGATTATTGCATGGTTTGCTTTTTCGGTAAATATTTTTTGAAATCTGACACAGAGGTTGCATTAAGGAGAGGTATATCTATAATTCCATGTGTATAACTTGTATTTTCATCTACATTTATGATGAGTATTTCTGTTGAATTGTTGTGGCTATGCAAAATCACTGCATGTTTTTGGAACTAGTGAACGTAATGCGCCAATGTAAACTCAGATTTTTTTATATAAATATGAACTTTATCAAACAAAACATACATGTATTGTGTAACATGAAGTCCTATGAGTGTCATCTGATGAAGATCATCAAAGGTTAGTGGTGAATTTTATGCTTTATATTTGTGCTTTTTGTGAGTCCTTTCTTTGGCTGGAAAAATGGCTGGGTTTTTCTGTGAGTTGGTGGTCACTTAAAATAAACGTTTGTGGTGCTTTTGCTGTAAAGCCTATTTGAAATCAGACACTGTGGTGGGCTTAACAACATGTTAACCTTTAACGGTATAAGATACATGTATGTTGGAGGAATTTTAGTTATGAGATTTCTGTTGTTTTGAATATGGCGCCCTGCACTTTCACTGGCTGTTGTCATATCATCACGTTAACGGGATTGCAGCACTAAGAAGTTTTTAAGAGTGTAGCTTTGAAATTGAAATGTATTTATTGGTTTTATGACAATCAGAACAAACACAGATTACATCAATATTTCTGATTGAATATACCGGGAGGGAAGGAAAAGCATCTAAACTGAGGGGAATTAGCTGACAACCTCTATGACAACCTGAGGATTTTATAAATTGGGGAAATATTATCTGAGCCAGACTGGTGGAGTTAGAAACCAGAGCCATGTTGTTGTCAAGTGGTTTACTGTCTGTGGGTGCCAGCTATAACCACTAACCAGGCCTGTCTCTTCCCATACCAATACTGCTGTGTGTTGGTAAGGCTTTTAAAAAAATGCAACATTTATTTAACTAGGCAAGTCAGTTACGAACAAATATGTATTTACAATGACGGCCTACTCCAACCAAACCCTAACCCGCTCTAGCATTGAAATGCAGTGCCTTAGACCGTTGCGCCACTTGGGAGCCCTTCTTTAACATGCCTATCAGGTTCAGAAACTCACTGGGTAACTGAAAGCAAAATTAGGGTTTGCAGTGGCTCTGAGGCACGAGGGCTTGTCTGTATTCGCCTGTATGATGAGGGCTTGTTATAATCAATTAGTTAATTCATTCATTCAAAAAAATTATAGATTATAGTGTGTAGCACAAAATGTGTTCACCTGATTTATATACTTAGACCTCTTACTCCTTTGGCCGTCTGTTACACAGAGGATGCACTTAATTCACCCCCACCAAACTCTCTGTTTTCTAGTGGTGCTAAAACAGAAGCTGGTAGGAATACTCTAAATCCCATAGGAATGTGACTTTGACAGCTAAAGGATGCATCCCAAATTACACCCTATTCCCTGTATAGTGCACTACTAATGACAAGGTTCCATAAAGCTCTGGTCAAAAGTAGTGACTAGTTAGGGAATAGGGTGCCATTTGGGAAGCAGTTCTAATGATATGGGTACTATGGTAGGACTAAGCTGGGGTCTGGACAAGGCTTTGTACATTCCTGCATGTCATTATACAGTTGAACCATTTAAACCTGCATTGTGATGGAGAAGTGAAGTGATATCTTATGTGCTAGGAGGACAGGTAATGTCCCCCCCCCCCACACACACACACACACACATGGTGGAGGTTTCACAAAGCTGATGAGCTGAAGGGATCTTTCTTTGGATGAGGGTTTAAGCTTGTTTTTTCTGACTGTCGAACTAACTAATGTCACCGTTGTTACAGCAGAGTACGGAGTCTAAGGAACGGGAGTCTATGGACAAGAGTTAGAGCCAGGAGTCAGCAGACAACCTTCACAGCCTTAATGGAATCCTACTATTACTGCATATATCAATGTGTGGAAGAGCTGGTCTTCCTGATAACTCCCAATGTGATCAAAAACACATGCACTCCAGAGCTAAAAGAGTTTTAAAATGGAGCGATTCCACACTCCAGACATCTGGTGAGCTGGAGAGCAGAGCCATATCCTGAAAAGACCTCCTTGTTCCTTACTGGATGAAAGGGGACGCAACGTAATACTGAATATTTCATTCAACATAATTACCTCTAATAAACTCATTATGTAATTAGTCTTGGTCGGTCCACAGTCAGTTAAACCCAATAAATGTCAGTGTTGTCTGGCTGAGGCAGACAGGCAGGACAGGCAGGTACACAAACAAACAAACATCAATCTGTCTGATCTTGAAGAGCTGAAGCAAATTGGTGTGTGTGTGTACTGTATATGTGTGTACCAAGTTAAATCCCAAACAATTTTGTAATGTTATAATGAGTCAGCAAACATTTTCATTTCTAAATTGGACTAGATTCCCCTCGGGTGGTGAGTCTAAACTTCCTGTCATAAATGCGTCGCGCGGGTATCCCTAACTCTGGGGCACGCTAAGCACAGGATGGGAAGGTGTATGCCAATACCTCCACAATGTAAGGGCCTGATTGTGTGAGAGGTTGCCTGGTCAAGGCTTAATGCTGTACTGAGATATCTGGGCATGGCTACTACCATTGTAACTGCAGCCAATTCCCCTCCATCCTCCATCCCTCTGCCGTCATCTGAATCTGAGCCAAACGGACACTAAGTTTCCACAGCTTCCTACTGAAATCAATGCGTCTCCCGGACACTGCCGGGTCAGCGCTGTCAGATTGCACTAAATGGACGCCATTAGGGCTCTGAAAGGTCAGAGGTCAGTACTTGATGTCCTCATCAGAGACAGCGCTGAAGACAAGTGTGTCTTTGTTGAGTTAGGGGGGAAATCCAAGTAAGTTTATACCTGTCAAAAACGCCTGGCCTGTATAATAAAGGTAAAGAATAGGGGGATGCTGTGTGAAATATTGATGCGTTAAAGGCTGCCGCCGTGTAAGTTATAATTTCAATTTGAAAAGAAACCAAGGGGGCCTCCCAAGTGGCACAGCTGTCTAAGGCACTGCATCGCAGTGCTTGAGGCGTCACGACAGACCCAGTTTCGATCCCAGGCTGTGTTACAGCAGTCCGTGACTGGGAGACCCATGAAGCGGCACACTATTGGCCCAGCGTCATCCAGGTTAGGGGAGGGTTTGACCGGCATTTTCTTGTCTCATCATGCTATAGTGACTCCTTGTGGCGGGCCGGGCACCTGCAAGCTGACTTTCGGTTGCCAATTGGACAGTGTTTCCTCCGACACATTGGTGCGGCTGGCATCCAGGTTAGGCGAGCAGTGTATCAAGAAGCAGTGCGGCTTGGCAGGGTCGTGTTTCGGGGGACACATGGTTCTCAACATTCGCCTTTCCCGAGTCCATAGGGGAGTTGAAAGACTAACTACCAATTGGGGAGAAAAAGGGGTAAAACAATATATATGTTTTTAGCACAGACATTTAGACATTTCACAAGAACTCAAACATAATCATCACAAAACCCTACCAGGAGCAATATGCCAACAGAATCCCAACCAATATTTGTTTTGTTTTTTAAACCAGGCAAGTCAGTTAAGAACAAATTCTTATTTTCAATGATGGGCTAGGAACAGTGGGTTAACTGCCTGTTCAGGGGCAGAATGACAGATTTATACCTTGTCAGCTTGGGGGTTTGAACTTGCAACCTTCCGGTAACTAGTCCAACGCTCTAACCACTACCTTTCCATCCCTCACTATTGAAAGCTGCTAAATAACTTGCATAGATAAACTGAGTATCATGTGTTCCTCACCATAAACCGTTACCATTCTCTGGCTACTGTGTGGTGGAGTGGAGGGGTTGTGGTGGGCCTGTGGAATGACTCAGTGAGTGCATCTCAAATGGCATGAGCCCATGTCAAAGTAGATCACTATAAAGGGAAGAGGGACCCATTTGGAACGCATTGTAATGTCATTACAACACACGTCAGCTGGAGTGGGTGCTGAGGTAAGCAGTATGCACAGAGCATTCAGAAGACACAGGCAAGAATGTCTGAAAAAACACTTCAACAAGGTTTTTGGCACCATGCATAGATGTTGTTATTACAGAACTTGTGAAATGAGATTATGTGGTTAGTATGAAGAAAAAACATGCAAAATGGTTGTTTGATTCTACTGCCACTGTTAATAATTGGTTTGATGTATCTGAGTTGCTGTGGTCTGGCTCCTTAAGATATTGTGGATACTGTGCAAAGACAGAGCCTCCATCAGATTGACCACATCCACAGATACTACAACTATTACTTCAAAGCATCCCTATAACATGGAATCCAATTCTATCTGCCTTTCTCAAAGACACTGAAACACAGATGCCCAGTCGGTAATGGAATTGAGACTTTATGGTGAGTAGTTGAGAATGCAGGTCAACCTCTTCCTGTTGTCTGTGTACCCTATAGATCACCATCACAGGACATTTCCCCAACTTGCACCCTATTCCCTATATAGTGCACAACTTTTGACCAGAGGCTCATGGATCCTGGTCATAATAGGGAATAGGGTGCCATTTGGGATGCAACCCAAATTCCCCAACCCAGAAAGGACTGATGGCTTGGACAGCAGCAATCATCCAGCGACCAGCCGTTGTCTACAGATCAGAGGAAATGACTGCATTACTGAAATGGAAGCCTTCCATCCTTTCCGTCCACCACCGCGTCTGTCCAGGATTGGAAAACCAGCAGCTCGCACATTTCATTGGCCCAATAAAAAAATATTTGTGAGATGACAGACAGACAGACAGACAGACAGACCCACTCTGAGAGGAGAGAGCCTGGGAAGAATGATGAAGCAGAACATGATATAGCCTAGGTATGGGGAAGTGGTGGGCATTCAACCCCTTGCTCCAGACAGTTAGTGTACTGAGGCACAGTGCCAGAGCATGTTAAGCAGCACTACTTAGCATTTGGAAGGAGAGCTGCCAACTGTGTTAGAATATGGTGCGTTAGGGCTTCAACCACCTAAATATGAATGTATTTATTTAACATTTTAATAAAACTAATTTTCATAAAACAAACTACTGCTGTTTTAATGTATACTGAACCAAAATATAAACGCAATATGTAAAGTATTGGTGCCATGTTTCATGAGCTGAAAAGATCCCAGAAAAGATCCCAGAAAAATTTCCATACACACAAAAAGCTTATTTCTGTCAAATTTTGTGAAGAAATGTGTTTACATCCCTGTTAGTTAGCATTTCCCCTTTGCCAAGATATCCACCAGAGCTGTTACCAGAGAATTGAATTTCTCTACCATAAGCCACCTCCAACATGGTTTTAGACAATTTGATACTATGTCCAACTGGCCTCACATCCGCATACCACGTCTAACCACACCAGCCCAGGACATCCACATCTGGCTTCTTCGCCTGCGGGATCGTCTGAGCCACCCGGACAGCTGATGAAACGGAGGAGTATTTCTGTCTGAAATAAAGCCCTTTTGTTGTGAAAAACGTATTCTGATTGGCTGGGCCTGGCTCCCAGGTGGGTGGGTTAGGGTTAGCTCTAATCCATAGATTAGGGCCTAATGAATTTATGTCAATTGAATGATTTCCTTATATTCCCTATTTTCCTTATATGGACTGTAATTCAGTAAAATCATTGAAATTGTTGCATGTTGCGCTTATATTTTTGTTCAGTATATTTTAAACTTTGAACTAAACACAATACATTTGAAAGTGGGTGAAGGGATAAGAAAGCAAAGCACTGACTGGAGTGAAAAACTAAAATGAATCCCGCCTCCTCTACACAAAAGTCACAATAGAATTCCCTGTAGTTGTAGCCACAATAGTCTCAGCGACACTCGATACCTCCACCTTTAAGGGCTGAAACCCAGTAGCCCACCACGGCCATCCAGCAATGTATTATTGTGATATCGCTAATTTGTCTGCCAATGACTGGTCCAGGGAGTATTCTCTCTCCGCCCACTCCCTAACAAATCACTGGTAATTGGGCTATTACTCTGTCTGTCGCCATGTCGACTCTGCCTGTGTTGTTGGGTGACCGGTCAGCCTGAAGGGAGGAGCCCTGAGGGGAGGGGCCAGAAGGATCAGGGGGATCAGGGATCTGTCTCACCTTGTCTGTCTAGTCTCAGGTATGTCTGTCTGCCATGAGGATGGACACTGCCCTGCCCTGCCCAGCTACAGTTCAGTGATGTCCAGGGGGAGAGAGCTGTCAATCAATCACCTCTCAGACAGGACCTCCCAGTCTGTCACAATCCCAACATTTACTTTAGGTTCTTTAGAACACACAAGTATTCTAACTGAGAGTATTGTTTATAACTCTAAACCTCCCCTCGCCTGCCCCCTCTCCCCCTTGACCCCCTCCTCTCTCACGCTCCCTCTCTTTGTTACGATTGTCAGTCAAGACAGGCCACTTTCACATACTGGTAATTATGAACATTTCTATGTCTCCTCCTTCTCTTCTCCCAAGCAGCACTCAACAGGTCACCTGTCACTTGAACTTAAGCTGCTGTTATGACATTATCCTCCTCTATGGTTTCACTGCAACGCAACAGATACTTTTTGAGTGTAATTTGTCTGGCTGACTGAGGAGGCTCAACGTTATAAGGGATAGTAGCCAGTGCCACAGTGTAAAAGTGTTTCATTTTTATAACATTTTCATATGAGGAACACCAAATGAGGTCAAAAGTGCTGTCAAAAAGCGCCAAGACCTTATGGCCCTCAAGTATTTTAATCTGGTTATTTTCTGCTAGGGGTTCTCACTGACAGGGCCTGTGTGTGTGTACTGGCCTGGGACAATGAGAAGAAACAAGGGTTTGGTCCTTAACATTAGGGTCATCATCTGTTTTTCCTCACATCTCTGTCCAACTAGACTCTCCTCCTACTAGTACTGACTATATGGACTAACCCTAACTCTAACCCTAAACTAACACTAACCATAACCTAACCCTAACACTAACCCTAACCTAATCCTAACCTTAACCCTAACCCAAACCTAATCCTAACTCTAACCTAACCCTAACCATACCCTAACCCAAACCTAATCCTAACCTAACTCTAACCTAACCCTACCCTAACCTAACCATAACCTAACACTAACCATAACCTAACCCTAAACCTAACGCTAACCCTAACCTAACCCAAACCTAATCCTAACCTAACCCTAACCATACCATAACCCAAACCTAATCCTAACCTAACCCTAACCTAACCCTAACCCTATAAAAGATGAGACAAGCCTGATTATGTGTTTCCTTGATATCAATCTGACAGCTAGTTTACGTGACTCACTACACTGGTCACTCAATGACTTGTAATCTTGCATCCACCAGCAGTGTACGTAGTAACATTGAATGGAGCATTGCCCAATAACATACTGTATGGACCAGACCGAGATGAGAGGCCAAAAGGCCAAATTGCTTCCAAGTTAACATCCAAGGATATTTTCTTCGGGGCATCTTTCCAAGAGCTTCATATTAATAGTGATTCTGTTGTCATATTTATAGCTTGTTCTGAAGGTTTTGCTCTCTACTGATCACATAAAAGCCTATAAGATGGCAACAGAAATGTGTAGGGTGTACAGCTACAAATCCTGAACTCATCAGGTGAAATACACCCTGTAAAAAAATCACAAAAAATCCACCTATAATTTAAACTATGATATTTTTAGATCTGAGAAATGCAATGGCTGAAATATAGTAAATTGTCTGGGAGGAAGCCAGAGCAGTGGTTGGTGGTAGATGACAATTAGCACTGTGTGTGTGTGTGTGTGTGTGTGTGTGTGAGTGTCTGGGAGGAAGCCAGAGCAGTGGTTGGTGGTAGATGACAATTAGCACTGTGGGTGTGTGTGTGTGTGTGTGTGTGTGTGTGTGTGTGTGTGTGTGTGTGTGTGTGTGTGTGTGTGTGTGTGTGTGTGTGTGTCTGGGAGGAAGCCAGAGCAGTGGTTGGTGGTAGATGACAATTAGCACTGTGGGTGTGTGTGTGTGTGTGTGTGTGTGTGTCTGGGAGGAAGCCAGAGCAGTGGTTGGTGGTAGATGAGAGAGAGAGAGAGAGAGAGAGAGAGAGAGAGAGAGAGAGAGAGGGAGAGGGAGAGAGAGAGAGAGAGAGAGAGAGAGGGGGGAGTGAAGAGTATAGGAATTACAGTATGTGTATGTACGTGGTGTTTCAAGTAGGGAGTATCCAGTAGTCAATCTTCTTAAGGCAGGTATGACACATACATTTCTGTGGTATTTTACAAGTCAATCCTCCCGGTCGAGTCACTATTTATCGAAACACAGTGATATCCATTAATGGCAGAACACCCAGGGAGCTAGGCCAACCCTGATCACTTACATCAACACTGGCTAAGACTAAAGACACTTCCCCTGCTAGCCCTGCATGCCTCTTTCTCTGCCAGCAACACAGCAGTGAAAAGTGGGCTCAATTAAAAGCACTTCATAAATATTAAACATTATCTATTAACAAGTTATTCATATGAATGATGTATCTGCTTGAAACCCCAGAGTATCAACAACATCTTAGGATGCGTCCAAGATGGCACCCTATTCCCTATATAGTGCACTACTTTTGACCAGGGCCCATGTAGGGTGCCATTTGGGAGTCAAGCTAAATGTCCTAAATACTGCTCAGCCATGGAGACCTGGCTGGAACCCTAGTCAGCTGTAATTCCAGAACCCTGGCCATGGTAGGTTTTCCCCAGTAGGCAGAGGGCCAGCACAGCACTTCACTGCTAGCTAACACACAGACGCAGTCTGAAATACACATGTTTGGCTCACGTTAACATGGAGATCAGTTTCATCACCAGGCTACGGGGAGAACCCTGCCTGGTCAGCAGGCCTGGTCAGTTGGGTACAGACCAGCAGACCTGGGTTCAAATATTATTTGAACTATTTTAAATACCCTAGTCTGCCAGGAATTCCAGATGGTCCATTAAGCCAGGCAAGCAAAATCATTTCAAATAGTATTTGAACCCAGGTCTGTCACTATGGGGAGAGAATATTGAGATGTGTCTATGATAAACACAAACCAGTCAGTAAGAGAATTTGCAGGAAAACTCCAGAATGTTGTTGCATTTCTTTGGCTTTGAAATATTTATGCATTCCACAGTGAAGCAAATTGTACTTTTCAATTTATCTCAGCTCAATAAGAGGAACAATTTGTGCATATGTTCTTAGGAATGCTAACAGTAACAAAACAAAGCTGTCAATATAATTAAACAGTCCAAATAGGCAAAATAAGAGAGGAGTAGCTAATTCTAACAGTATTTGTCTCACTCCTCGAGATGATTGGTGTAGGTGAGAATTGTCCTGTAACATTGGAAAATGAATAATAGCAGTTTGTTTTATTATTCATTAGCTCAGGGCTAAAGTTAGTGTCGTGTCTCTCGTCGGAAGGCATGGACCAAAGCGCAGCGTGGTAAGTGTTCATGATTCTTTATTGATCAAAACACTCAAACAAAATAACAAAGAGAAAACCGAACAGTTCTGTAAGGCAAATCAACTATACAGAAAACAACTACCCACAAAAACCAGGTTGGAAAAAAGGCTGCCTAAGTATGATTCCCAATCAGAGACAACGATAGACAGCTGCCTCTGATTGGGAACCACACTCGGCCAAAAACAAAAAAATAGAAAACATAGAAATAAAGAAACTAGAACGGCCACCCTAGTCACACTCTGGCCTAACCAAAATAGAGAATAAAAGCCTCTATATGGCCAGGGTGTGACAGTTAGTGGTTAAAACCCACATGACAGATTAGTTCTGGTGCTGTGCCAGAACCAGGAGGGTGAGAAGCCTCAGAATATTTTCATGGTGTAAGGGTACCCTGCGTCCCCCCTGTTAGTGTGTGTGTGTGCGTGTGCATGTGTGTGTGTCTGTGTGTTAGCCTGCTCAGATAACTGCTGAGAGGCTAACTACCAAGGACCTTCAACTGTCATCATCTGGCTGTGAACCATTTAGACCCACAGCAGGACAACAATAACTTTGGCACAGAAAGAGAGAGAAAGAGAGTGAGAGACTGTGTGTGTATCTGAACATAATCTGGATTTACTAACATTTCATAACAGCAATTGAGTTGGTTATGACACCTGGCTTGGCTGTATAATATTACGGCATGTGCCACTCAAAATTGGAAACGACTAGCAGCGAAACAATGTCAACTCTTCATATAATATTTTCCATATGCTGTATGTTTGACTGAATGACAGTATACTAGACTGAGTTATTTAGTTTAGTCTGTATGGTTCAATTTACACAATACACTGACACATTCAGCTTTATTGCATTTCCTTTAGATGAGCCGATAAGGACAAAGCATCACGTGGCAGATGTCGATGCAAAGAAAAACAATCGGAGAATTTCATAACATCTTTGCAAAGTGACAGTTATTCCAACACGATTAAATAACAACACACACCTTTCGTTAACAGGCATCTATTACAAACAATACTATCCAAAACTATAACATCTTTCATCTTGTAGTTGTCATACTGTGAAGCGCTGTAGTCTCTTCTGTACAGTAACAAACTAGGAAGCTCTGTATAGTGTAGTACCCTCAAACTCAACCATGGACCTCAAAGCCAGTCCCACTGCATTTTTCATTGTTCCCCTCTAAGCAGGGACTGATTTAGACCTGGACACCAGATGTGTGCAATTAATGATCAGGTTAAACAGAAACCCAACAGGCTCCGGACCTCGTAGGGTCAGAGTTGAATACCCCTGCTATAGATAGTGCATACTAGCAGATGAATTGTCACCTCCATGCTGTTCTAATTCCAGTAGCTCTCTATTGAATTATTCATGCCAAGAGAACATAACTTTTCAATTAAAAAATTGCCAGGCTCAGGAGACTCTGCTGTGGACTAAACATGCTCCCACTGAGGCAGGTCACACAGCTATGGAGAGGAGGGGAATTATACTCTACAGTCATACAGTAATACTCATTGATATACATTCAAAATGAAACTGAAATGAAATAATTTAATAAATACTAAAGAGGACAAAATGCATATGAATACATTTGTAATTCTACAATCGGTCTTCTGAATTACACCAACAGCCAAAGTGTGTCTTGTTCTATTGGCCAATGAATGTCATTTTGGATATTGTTTCAATTAGCTAAAGACTTTTTGTAATCTGTGAAACGCCTTTCTCAAAACGGTGAAATCATGATGAGATGTTGGTTTTTCGTAATTGTATTAATAAACAAAAGGTGGATCAAATTGTAATATTATTTTCACAAGGAATCACCTTTAAAACTTAATGTCCATTTTCCATTTGACACAGTGCCAGTAGTCATAACAAATAATAAACAGTGAGTAGAATCAGCACTCATCTAAATGTGATCCTGCTGAGAAACAGTGTGTGTGTGTGTGTGTGTGTGACCATACAGCTGGACACCTGTCATAGAGCCTTCCTAGTTCCTTCAGCTGGAGCCTGACTGCTGACACACACAAATATTGACACTTTGTTAAAATATACAATAATGGGATTCAGAAGTCGTGGTTATAATAAACAGTTGGTCTGACGTTCCTGGAATGCTTTCCTTTTCTCTGCTTTATGGTATTACCAGAGTGGTGTGACACATTCCTATGGACATAGAGAGAAACATAGTGGCGGGATGAGTGTGTGTGTGTGTGTGTGTGTGTGTGTGTGTGTGTGTGTGTGTGTGTGTGTGTGTGTGTGTGTGTGTGTGTGTGTGTGTGTGTGTGTGTGTGTGTGTGTGTGTGTGTGTGTGTGTGTGTGTGTGTGTGTGTGTGTGTGCGTGCCTATGTGTATGCGTGCCTGCGTGTATGTGTATTTGTTTGTGATTGTGTGTGTGTGTGTGTAGGAAGTGCCCCACTCACTTATCTTGTCAGATTCCACCTTGTCAACCACCAATCTAATCTGTGACCGGCTGACCAATACTCAGAGAAGTGAGATAAGAGAGACAAGCAGACAATTTTGGGTTCCCATCAGAAAACCATCGATCATCCACTCAATGACCTGTCCTGTACAGGTCCTGTGGCACAGAGCAGTAAGAGCAGCACAGTCCATTACACCCCAGGGCACATTCACAGAGATGAAGGAGGAGGTCAGAGACCTGGACGTGTGGTGCCAGGACAACCACCTCTCCCTCAACGTGATCAAGACAAAGGAGATGATTGTGGACAACAGGAAAAGGAGGACTGAGCACACCACCATTCTCATCGATGGGGCTGTAGTGGAACAGGTTGTGAGCTTCAAGTTCCTGAAAAGATTTGGCATGGGTCCTCAGATCCGTCAAAGGTTCTATAGCTGCACCATCGAGACTGGTTGCATCATTGCCTGGTATGGCAACTGCTCGGCCTCCGACCGCAAGGCACTACAGAAGGTAGTACATCACTGGGGCCAAGCTTCCTGCCATCCAGGACCTCTATACCAGGCGGTGTCATTCTCTATTATGTCATGTTTTGTGTGGACCCCAGGAAGAGTAGCTGCTGCTTTTACAACAGCTAATGGGGATCCTAATAAAACACAATAATACCAAATAGACTGTTCTCTATGCTACCGCACGGCAAGCGGTACCGGAGCGCCAAGTCGAGGTCCAAAAGGCTTCTTAACAGCTTCTACCGACCAAGCCATAAGACTCCTGAACAGCTAATCAAAGGGCTACCCAGACCCCTCTCGCTGCTGCTACTCTCAGTTTATTATCTATGCATTGTCACTTTAATTCTACCTCCATGTACGTATTACCTCAACTACCTCAACTCTCCGGTGCTCCCGCACATTGACTCTGTCCCAGTACCACCTGTATATAGACTCACTTGATATTTTACTGCTGCTGTTTAATTACTTGTTATATTTCTTTTCTATTTTCTACTTATCTATTTTTTACTTAACACCTACATTAAAAAAAATCTTAACTTCTTAAAGCATTGTTGGTTGAAGGGCTTGTAAGTAAGCATTTCACTGTAAGGTCTACCTGTTGTATCTAGCGCATGTGACAAATAACATTAGATTTGATTTGAAGTAATCTTTTGCAGGGAACATGATAATCAATGACCTCAGTAAACTTCACGCTGTAGCACCTGTTTCAGCAAAGATCTGTACAATAGTGTATGTAACCATGGTTCATCATCGCTAGTTTCAATGACCAAGTAACTTGAGCAGGGAGAACTCCTGCCCTAGTTTTTTCCTGGTCAGACCACGTTGTCAGGAAAATGTCTGGCCCTGTTCATCCTAGCTACATACTCCCATCTAGAATCTAACATGGGCGGATATTCTCAGAGTATATTTCACAAGGAACGAAACAAACCGATCTGACTCATATAATACATTTTTCAAAGTAAAACCATGTTTAATTCTTGACATAAACATTTCCATATCGACACTAACTTTCCCCATCTGCTCCTTGTTTTCAACCAAATCCTCATCGGGCATAAACATCATAAAACCGCATGCAGTTTGTAACGTTAGTTTGGTGAGGTACTGTATACACAGCACTCCTGGTAGCTACAGATCGAGGAGATTTGAATATTGTGAAAATATATCTGCCTCAGCTTTCAGGAAGGTAAATGTCTCTACAGTGGAAATGTCATAACTGATTGCTGGGATCTCAGAGTGGCGTACGGCCAATAGAGGAAGACAATATAACATATTCCTCAGATCAGATGCAACAATCTGTTGAGCTGGAGAGAGGAGAGGAGAGGAGAGGAGAGGAGAGGAGAGGAGAGGAGAAGAAGAGAAGTGGAAGAGAAGGGAAGACAGGGGAGAAGAGAATAGAAGAGGAGAGAAGGAGGAGAGTTCTGGAGTGGAGGAATCAGAAGTTATAATACAGGCTCCTTTCAGTCACTCAGCCAGTCAGTCAGTCCAGTCACTCAGCCAGTCAGTCAGTCCAGTCACTCAGCCAGTCAGTCAGTCCAGTCACTCAGCCAGTCAGTCCAGTCACTCAGTCAGTCAGTCAGTCCAGTCAGTCAGCCAGTCAGTCCAGTCACTCAGTCACTCAGTCAGTCAGTCACTCAGCCAGTCAGTCCAGTCACTCAGTCAGTCAGTCATTTAGTCAGTCAGTCAGCAGAGCAGAGTACAGACAGAGGTAAGCTGAGACACCCTCCAAACTGTGCTTTCTGGGCAGGGGTCCAGCGACAGCCCCACCTCCAGCCCCCAGGCTGCCTGAACGATATGCCCAGAAAAAAGGCCTGTTTGTGTGGCTCTGCATGCTCTGCCTCTCCCCTAACCCACTGCTGCTCCCACCGGGACAGGAGACCAGACCTCGCTAACCTTTACAGACTCCCGCTAAGAAGGAATCAGGCTGTATTTGCAGGGTGAAATATTGTCTCATGTTTTTTATGTATATATATATATATATATATATTTTTTGTCATTCATTTGTTATTTTTTTACCTCAGACCGTATCAGGCTGTTTGAGGTTAGTATTTCTCTGATCCTGTGTTATTTGGGGTGCAGGTAGCCTAGTGGTTAGAGCATTGGGCCAGTAACCGTAAAGGTTGCTAGATCAAATCCCTGAGCTAACAAGGTAAAACTCTGTCATTCTACCCCTGAACAAGGCAGTTAACCCACTTTTCCTAGGCCGTCATTGTAAATAAGAATTTGTTCTTAACTGACTTGTCGAGTGAAATTAAGGTAGAAAATATTTTTTTGAAATTGCTGACAAGGGTTTAGCTGTTGCCAATAAAGGCACAGTAGAACAATACATAATGGAGAAGTCATTGTTTGCACATAGACACTATGCTGATCATTCACTATCAACTCAATCAAATTCATCATCATCTCAGAGAATCAATTTCAATCCATTTGAGCATGAACACTTATAGTATAAGCTTTCTGCATGTGTGTAACCTACACGTGTGTGGCTGTGGAGCAGTGAGGTTAAGGGGGAATGTGCAGTGGAGAGAGAAGTGCTATGGCTGTGTGTTGGGCCCTCTCTCTAGGGTTAATGCCAAGCGTCTCCCCTCTCCTCCCCTCTCTCTCATTAGCCATTCAGAGTGTAGAGGACAAGGCAGGCATAGAGCCCCAGGTGGCCTCCACTGTTAAATGGCAGATTAAAGGGACCACTACTAATTTCTTTACTCTAATCTTATTAAAGGCAGAACAGCTGTCGACTGTCAGCAACCTAATACAAATGGCCTGGGACAGAACATAACTGCTAAACGTGTTGGCTAGATGCACAGCGGCACTGGGACTGCACACGCTGCCTAACGTCATACATATTCATCAGCTGCAAATTGGAGTATTACACGGAACATCTAGGCACATAAAACCCCCAGAGGGTATTTCAAAGTCTATAGGATGTTATAGAGGGCCTGGGCCGCTGCTCAATGAACCTGGATTCAAAAAGGCAGTTTAGAAATAGAACACGCAGGTTAGTTTGTTGTTTGAATTTATTTTGGTTGGATTTAATTTATTATCACCAACAGATATGTGTTTAAACTGGTTATTTAAACAAGACAGTCTACATTTGAATAGGATTATCTACTTAATCAGAGTTAAGAAAGATATGGAGGAGGATAATCTTATTGGTATGTTTGTGATTAGCAATCATGGAACCAGATGAATTATTATGACTAATATACCTTATTAATTGGGACCACACAGACATCCCTTTTAAAAAGCTGCTGTTAAAATGTCCATCTGTTTATCGTCCCCATCAACACCAGCTCATAGTACCACAACAGTGTACCAGTCAGTAACTACACATACATCAGCCCCTCCCAGTCCCCAGGGATTATAACATTCACTGTTCACTGTTTCAGGAACAAACGGGTTGAGACACAAGTGGTTTATGATGACACAGCCCTGTCTTCCACCCAGCCAGGGCCTTCATCTACATCACTGCCTTTTGATTGCTCCTCCTCCCTATAATTGACAGTGATTAACCTGCGCATAATACTACTGGTGTGTGTGCCTCCCTCTCCCCCTCCTCTTCTCCACCCCTCCATGCTGACAGGCCATGTCAGTGGATTGGTGGGTGACATGCCTTCCCCATTCTCCTGTTACTGGGGAAGTATGCAGCAGAGTTTCATCTGGGAGTTGGGACTATCTCAGCCGGATGCATTGTGCATTCCTCCCCCTCTCTACTCCCCCCCCTCCTTTACTCTCTCTCCCCCTATGTCGCTCTCCCCCTACCTCTAATCCCCCCCTCTCTCTCCCTGTCAGAGTTCATATCAGACATCTCTGGCCTCCTAACAACCCGACCCTTCGCTTTAGTGCCCGCTCTGCCAGCACTACCCGTGCCCGCTCCACCTGCACTACCCGTGCCCGCTCCGCCTGCACTACCCGTGCCCGCCCGCCTGCACTACCCGTTCCCGCTCTGCCTGCACTACCCGTTCCCGCTCTGCCTGCACTACCCGTGCCCGCCCGCCCGCCTGCCTGCACTACCCGTGCCCGCTCCGCCTGCACTACCCGTGCCCGCTCCGCCTGCACTACCCGTGCCCGCTCCGCCTGCACTACCCGTGCCCGCCCGCCTGCACTACCCGTGCCCACCCGCCTGCACTACCCGTGCCCGCCCGCCTGCATTACCCGTGCCCGCCCGCCTGCACTACCCGCGCCCGCTCCGCCTGCCAGACTGCACGGGCAACAAACAATGGGCATATTGTTAATCTCTCTCTCCCATAATACAGCCTTATCTTGTAGACATGGGATTAGGTTTCGGAGGGAGCTGGGAGCTGGCCTATGCTGCTTGGTGGACGGGGACCGAGGAAGGGGGAGAGAGAAGAGGAGATGCGGTTAATAAACTGTGTAATCTCCCCACCTACTCTAAATAGATGAACCTTGTCAGCGGCTGCTGCTGGACCAGGGGATTGCAGGCCCAGGATATAAATGGTTAATATTACTGTATAGTAGTATAGACATATGACAGGGTACACCCAGGGCTAGACCAGGGCTCATGTTGGACTCTTAAACATGGCCTGAAAGAAACCTCTCACATAATCTCTGTAGCAAACACATACTGTACTTTTAGACAAAAACTGATTCTTATCTTGTGGCTGATTGCTCCTTTGGTATAAATCCTGCCAAAACAATAAAGAGGAAATGATTACTCATATAGCCAAGGAAATATCTGAATAACCTGCCAAGTTATTTCATGCAACATGTCCTCTAATACGCTCAGAAAATGAAAATAAAATCTGCGCCAATGGAACCCTGATGCCATCATCACACTATGTCCCTCTGCAGTCTTAATCACTTTTCACTAGGACAGCATCTCTGCCTTTAGCCTTCCACTATTATTTCATCTATCATTTCTAACTGAAAACATCATTTCTCCTATCATATAATTACAATTTGTGAGAAAGTACAAAGTAATAGCTATTGTACAACAATGAAGCATTTTCTATTACGTTTCTACTCTAAACTAAGGGGAAAAAGAAGGGTCTGTGACAAATCATTGTGTGAGGAGTAGTGTTTGTTTACAAAACTCCCTAAGCCTGTTTAGTCCTGTTTATTTACTCCTGGTGTTTAAAGAACTTGTTAATATGATCCTGACTGTAGTAGTGTCTGCCAACAGTGTGAGGTATCAGACCCCTCATTTCTCTCATGTAAAAGATGAGTTCCCTCTCCTTCACTGATCAGACAAGAGGTATGTATGTGTGTGAATCAGTCAAGGCGCTAGCAGAGTGTGTGTGTGTGTGTGTGTGTGTGTGTGTGTGTGTGTGTGTGTGTGTGTGTGTGTGTGTGTGTGTGTGCGTAGCTTTGTCTTGTTGAGTCTCTGTAGGGGTTGTGAGTATTGGGCTTGTATATGCTGACATGGTGCTGAGCCCAGATTCAAAGGACCAGAATCACACACACACCTCCACTTGTACATGTTTTACTGCACTCCAGCAGCACCTACTGGAGTTACAATGGATCTGCACAAACACACACACACATTGCATCCATGCATAACATCAAATTGATCATAAATACATTGTAGACATTGTTAATGTTGTAAATGACAATTGTAGCTGGAAACGGAAGACTTTTTATGGAATATCTAGATAGGCGTACAGAGGCCCATTATCAGAAACCATCACTCCTGTGTTCCAATGGCACGTTGTCAGCTAATCCAAGTTCATAATTTTAAAAGGCTAATTGATCATTAGAAAACCTGTTTGCAATTATGTTAGCACAGCTGAAAACTGTTGTGCTGATTAAAGAAGCAATACAACTGGCCTTCTTTAGACTAATTGAGTATCTGGAGCATCAGCATTCATGGGTTCAATTACAGGCTACAGTCTGTTCTTGTTCTGAGAAATGAGAAATTGCCAAGAAACTGAAAATCTCATTTAACGCTGTGTACTACTCCGTTCACAGAACAGCACAAACTCTCTCTAACCAGAATAGAAAGAGGAGTGGGAAGCCCCGGTGCACAACTGAGCAAGAGGACAAGTACATTAGAGTGTTGAGTTTGAGATACAAGACGCCTCACAAGTTCTAAACTGGCAGCTTCATTAAATAGTCTTCACAAAACACCAGTCTCAACATCACCAGTGAAGAGGTGACTCCGGGATGCTGGCCTTCTAGGTAGAGTTCCTCTGTCCGGTGTCTGTGTTCTTTTGCCCATCTTAATATTTAATTTTTATTGGCCAGTCAACTCTGCCTAGAAGGCCAGCATCCCGGAGTTGCCTCTTCACGTTGAGACTGGTGTTTTGGGGGTACGATTTAATGAAGCTGCCAGTTGAGGACTTGTGAGGCGTCTGACCCCAAACTTTTGAACGGTAGTGTATATTATTATCACTTTATTTAACTAGGCAAGTCAGTTAAGAACAAATTCTTATTTATAATGACCGCCTACCCCGGCCAACACTGGGCCAATTGTGCATTGCCCAGCGTTGGGACTCCCAATCAGGGTCGGATGTGATTCAGCCTGGATTTGAACCAGGAACTGAAGTGTCGCCTCTTGCACTGAGATACAGTGCCTTAGACCGCTGCACCACTCGGGAGCCTGAAATGTCTCTCTCCTCTAAGCCAATAATAAGAGAATGTATCTGCAGAGGGCCACTCAGAGCAGACATACTGGGATCACTAGTCTCCCATAGAGACAAAACCGACCCGCAGGGATTGACACGCACACTGTGCACGCATACCCGGGCGCACACACACCCAGGCGCACACACACCGTGCACGCACAGATAATTTAAAGGGAAGCAAGTGACAGCCTGGAGAATCTACCCCATTAGCAGTTTGTCTCCAGGGGATTACTGTGGAGAGAAGACACTTGGCAAACTGACAAACTACTTCAACTGAACAAAACTATTGCAGCATTGTCATGTTTCATTACTCAAATAGATACTGATAAAGACTTCTATTTGAATTTAATATTCAGATATTGTGTACTGTATAAACAGGTTGCTTCATTGTTAGCATTTCTTGACATTTCAGTAATATTTCAATAATGTTCATGCATTTAGCAGTGATGAAAAAAAACTCACCACACCCCATAAGAGAACCCTTTGAAGAACCCTTTTTGGTTCCAGGTAGAACTCTTTTGGTTCAAGGTAGAACATTTTGGGTTCCATGTAGAACCATTTCCACAGAGGGTTCTACATGGAACCCAAAAGAATCCTACCTGGAACCTAAAAGGGTTCTCCTATGGGGACGGCTGAAGAACCCCTTTGGAACCTTGCAGAGTTAGATTTGTAGAACTGACTAACACTGTCGTATATCACGTCTCTGTAATTCCAAACATAATCTATCACACGCTTCTCATAATCTCTCCTCCCCTGCATCACATGAATTACAGCAACACTTAGCGTGGCCAATCTGCTGCCCGCTTGGTTCAAGGAAACTCTGAGAGGGAGTAACATTACCAAAACAAAAATCAATCATTACAGGCCTCTGGGAGAGATGGGGATGGTGTATAAAGAGAGAGAGAGAGAAAAAAAAGCTGAGAGAGAGAGAGAAAACATATTGCTAATGTTGTGTTATTGGGGACTTTGAGATGTCATCGTCTCAGAAAATGGCTGTACATATTTCTGAACAGTCAGGAGCTGGTTATTTATGTGTAACAAAAGCATTTTCTTCTCCAACAGCAGACACCTGACCTTCACTGGGACAATAGAAGGTGTAGTACTGAATGTAAAACGAGCTGTATAAACACATTTGATTGATTGATACATGTCTGGGTGATGGTTTCTTCATCTGTTTGTCTGTTGGTGTAAAATGAACAGGTTTGTAAACAAGATTGGACAAATAGGACAATATTACATTCCATTATATTATATTATATTTTCTCCCAAACCCCTGTGTCTACCGAAGCTTCCGGGAGAGTGTCGCAAAGCCACGCATCGCAGACATATTAAAATCAAATGTTTTCAGTTAGAAAATAATTCTCTCATTAATGGAATGATAACAAGATGAAAATCAAGCCTCAGGGACGAGGATGCTTCAAAAGAGGAGGATGTCTCGCCTTCCTTCTGTTGTCTTATTAGTTCATTACTGGACTCATTTAAGAGGTGGAGGACGATAATGGAACTGGATGGAGATTAACTTAAGCTGAAGTTACTGTATGTCTCTGGGTGAAGTTCAGAGCTGGACAGATCCCGAGAGTGACCCTGACTGGCAGACTGGTACAGATGACCCAGAGAGGTAGAGGAGTGATCCTGACTGGCAGATTGATACAGATGACCCAGAGAGGTAGAGGAGTGACCCTGACTGGCAGACTGGTACAAGATGACCCAGAGAGGTAGAGGAGTGATCCTGACTGGCAGACTGTTACAAGATGACCCAGAGAGGTAGAGGAGTGATCCTGACTGGTAGACTGGTACAAGATGACCCAGAGAGGTAGAGGAGTGATCCTGACTGGCAGACTGGTACAAGATGACCCAGAGAGGTAGAGGAGTGACCCTGACTGGAAAACTGGTACAATATGACCCAGAGAGGTAGAGGAGTGATCCTGACTGGAAAACTGGTACAAGATGACCCAGAGAGGTAAAGGAGTGATCCTGACTGGCAGACTGGTACAAGATGACCCAGAGAGGTAGAGGAGTGATCCTGACTGGTAGACTGGTACAAGATGACCCAGAGAGGTAGAGGAGTGATCCTGACTGGCAGACTGGTACAAGATGACCCAGAGAGGTAGAGGAGTGATCCTGACTGGCAGACTGGTACAAGATGACCCAGAGAGGTAGAGGAGTGATCCTGACTGGCAGACTGGTACAGATGACCCAGAGAGGTAGAGGAGTGATCTGACTGGCAGACTCGTGCAGATGACCCAGAGAGGTAGAGGAGTGACCCTGACTGTAAGACTGGTACAAGATGACCCAGCGAGGTATAGGAGTGATCCTGACTGGCAGACTGGTAGAAGATGACCTAGAGAGGTAGAGGAGTGATCCTGACTGGCAGACTGGTAGAAGATGACCCAGAGAGGTAGAGGAGTGATCCTGACTGGCAGACTGGTACAAGATGACCCAGAGAGGTAGAGGAGTGATCCTGACTGGCAGACTGGTACAAGATGACCCAGAGAGGTAGAGGAGTGATCCTGACTGGCAGACTGGTACAGATGACCCAGAGAGGTAGAGGAGTGATCCTGACTGGCAGACTGGTACAAGATGACCCAGAGAGGTAGAGGAGTGATCCTGACTGGCAGACTGGTAGAAGATGACCCAGAGAGGTAGAGGAGTGATCCTGACTGGCAGACTGGTACAAGATGACCCAGAGAGGTAGAGGAGTGATCCTGACTGGCAGACTGGTAGAAGATGACCCAGAGAGGTAGAGGAGTGATCCTGACTGGCAGACTGGTAGAAGATGACCCAGAGAGGTAGAGTGATCCTGACTGGCAGACTGGTACAGATGACCTAGAGAGATAGAGGAGTGATCCTGACTGGCAGACTGGTACAGATGACCCAGAGAGGTAGAGGAGTGATCCGGACTGGCAGACTGGTTCAATATGACCCAGAGAGGTAGAGGAGTGACCCTGACTGGTAGACTGGTACAAGATGACCCAGAGAGGTAGAGGAGTGATCCTGACTGGCAGACTGGTTCAATATGACCCAGAGAGGTAGAGGAGTGACCCTGACTGGTAGACTGGTACAAGATGACCCAGAGAGGTAGAGGAGTGATCCTGACTGGCAGACTGGTTCAATATGACCCAGAGAGGTATATGAGTGATACTGTGGACCACCATCAGGGCCCTGGGTTTACAGCTCCCTGGCCTGGGAGGGAGGTCAGCATTGATACGGTTATCACAGGTTCAGTTTAGAGCCGATATGGACAGCAGTTGAGATGCTGGTAGCCCTCACTGCCCTCCGGCAGCTCAGGCTTCTCAACACCACTGATAAGAAGAGGGATGGCTCATAAACCCAGCTGACCCCCAGCTGACCCCCAGCCCTCCACCCAGTCCCAGCACCAACCCGCCCCTCCATTCAGCCATTCAGCCACTCAGCCACAGGAAGCAGAGGTGCTGGGGAAGCCCCCTCAGCCTGGCCAGTCTCTACCGCCAGACCACCTTCATCAGCCTGCTCTGCTCTCCTTCTCTCTGCTATACTGGTACCAATATGGACAACCTGTTCAGGAAGTGTCTTGTCATGGATCATTAATCTGTGACCACGAGCACTTCAGGCATGCCCTAATAAACACGCTAATCATCACAATAAGACTAATCATCAAGTTAACATTTGGGTCGTTCCACAAATAGAGTGCCTTTTGGGTAGTGTAATTTGGTCATGTTGGTCATCTCATGTGAACATTAACATAATAATAGCATTCTGTCATAAATAGCACATGTTCAACTTCATAATAAACACGTTTTCCCATTTCCAGAAGTAAAAAAAATAAAAAATACTATAAAAGGTGCCAATTATAGTAACATGTTTGACCATAACATTTCATCTTCAATCCACCATAACTCCGCTTGTTACGGGGAATGGAAGCTTTCTATATGCAACAGAGATGGGCTCAACAATACATCTAGAAATCTAAACATCTGACTGTAGATACCAGGGTTGGCGTGTTATGCTGGGCACACAAAACACCAGAAAATGGCCAAAAAGACTACAACCAACACACCTGCTTTTACACTATGATTTGACAATTAGATGTTCAATGTTTCTTTAGAAAATGTTTTTTAAGGAATGGTATTAATACATTAAAACAAGAGGGACAAATGTTAAATAATCACTAATCACATGAAGTAAATAATAATGTTCAGAAATGAGTGTCAAAGCAACAGAATATCTAGGGCTTTACAATGATGCAGAAAACCTGGATACATCTGGAGGTTAAGTGGGTTCAAATATTCCTAGAAGTCAGAGAGACATGACGTGGGACACATTTTTGTTGATTATAAAAACATTACTATTCAAATGTTTAACATGGATTTGTGTAGTTATAGCGTATGTGATCCAACTGTTAACTTGAGTGTTTTATCAAAATGTACACACATCATGTCACAAGGCTTTCTATTTGTGGAACGAGCCATTTGCCTAACAATGTCAGGTGAAAGTCAAACAATATAGGCTGAAGGAGTGGATGTAGTGAAATAAATACCTTCTCCCAATCAGAACCTTTACCGAACAGGAAGAGGAAAAGAACCTCGCTATCCCATCTACCTGTATCAGCACACAGACACATCTACATTCTATAAGCAAAACCACACCCTGATCAAACAGACTTCCTTGTTTTGCAGTTTCAAACCGTTATTTTCTCCCTAATGCAGAACTTGACTTCATATTCCTCCAACAGCGGTAGATTATGATATCGATCGTCCCTCCAGCCCTGTAAAAGCATTATAAATATACATAGCTTTTCTACATTAATGGGCAGAAAGGAAACTTAGCTAATGATAATGAGGGCTGGAGTGGCCATTCCAGTCCATTAGAAGCTTTTAGTGGTGGAAATGGTATGAGTTCAGACTTACAGAGAGAAAGAGAGAGAGATGGGAGGAGAGAGAGAGAGAGAGATGGGGAGAGAGAGAGAGAGACAGGGGAGAGAGAGAGAGAGAGAGAGAGAGAGAGAGAGATATGGGAGAGAGAGAGAGAGAGAGATGGGGAGAGAGAGAGAGAGACAGGGGAGAGAGAGAGAGAGAGAGAGAAAGAGAGAGAGAGAGATATGGGAGAGAGAGAGAGAGAGATGGGGAGAGAGAGAGAGACAGGGGAGAGAGAGAGAATGATAACACAGACATGGCGACAGACACACAACTTACAAACAAGAAGCTTCTCCAGTGATGAATAGAACTAATGGACAGTCGGTACATCAGAGCAGGACAGAGGGAAAAACAAGTGAAGGGAAATATTTGCTTCTTTATAAACAACAGAGAAAAACTATTAATTTGGGTTAAATGCAAGCATGTCCTTCTTTGAAAGAGAATTAATGAACTGCAAAGAAAGCTGTGTTTGATAACTAAGTGTAATTGTCACAATACTACAATACAATTTCAGCTTTGACAACAGCTGATCATTTACATATGTGGATGCTCTACCGAAATCAACATATAGTGGAAAATCACGCATGACACATTCTCCATACGTGAAAATAGAATGTTTTATAGTCATAGTGCGGGAATATGTTTGAGGGTAGCTGCACAACAGACGGCTATATCGATTGGCTAATAGAGAATTAGTAAAGGCCCAGTGCACAAATTTTGAGGAGAAAAAAATAAATACATGATTTATTTTATTATTATTATGCAGAACCCTCAGCACCCTTCTATGTTCATAGTATGTGAATTTTTTAAATAAAGTATGGTTTTAATGCCAGGACGTTATACTCACTTAGGCTCTTCATCTAGCACAATTAGATGAACACTTGTCCATAATGCATTGGAAGAGGTGGGCTGGGAGTGATAGGCCCTAGTTCTCTTCAAGTAGCCAAACAACAAAACTAGGCTACTTAATTGGGAAGATGCCGAATATTGAAGCTTCTGCGGTGGTGTTCAAATGTAGGATAAGTCGTTTTTGTTCTCTTTAAAATGATCACGAGTATCGCATCGTAGGCTACATCTTTGAAAACAGAAGCCTTTAAAAATATATAATTTCTGTTTTCCCATTGAAAAGTGTTTCTTGTTCTCAAGGACTTTGTCAGAGCTTTTAAAATAAATACTAAACCTTCTTCTGATTTCTGAGTTTCTGCACCGGGGACTCAGGATGTGGCTGTGTTAATGATGTCATGTTCATCAGGTCTTCTGATTTCTGAGTTTCTGCACTGGGGACTCAGGATGTGGCTGTGTTAATGATGTCATGTTCACCAGGCCTTCTGATTTCTGAGTTTCTGCACCGAGGACTCAGGATGTGGCTGTGTTAATGATGTCATGTTCACCAGGCCTTCTGATTTCTGAGTTTCTGCACCGAGGACTCAGGATGTGGCTGTGTTAATGATGTCATGTTCACCAGGCCTTCTGATTTCTGAGTTTCTGCACCGGGGACTCAGGATGTGGCTGTGTTAATGATGTCATGTTCACCAGGCCTTCTGATTTCTGAGTTTCTGCACCGGGGACTCAGGATGTGGCTGTGTTAATGATGTCATGTTCACCAGGCCTTCTGATTTCTGAGTTTCTGCACCGGGGACTCAGGATGTGGCTGTGTTAATGATGTCATGTTCACCAGGCCTTCTGATTTCTGAGTTTCTGCACCGGGGGATGTGGCTCAGGATGTGCACCGCTGTGTTAATGATGTCATGTTCACCAGGCCTTCTGATTTCTGAGTTTCTGCACCGGGGACTCAGGATGTGGCTGTGTTACTGATGTCATGTTTGTCAGGCCTGATTTCTGAGTTTCTGCACCTGGGACTCAGGATGTGGCTGTGTTAATGATGTCATGTTCACCAGGCCTTCTGATTTCTGAGTTTCTGTACCGGGGACTCAGGATGTGGCTGTGTTATTGATGTCATGTTCACCAGGCCTTCTGATTTCTGAGTTTCTGCACCTGGGACTCAGGATGTGGCTGTGTTAATGATGTCATGTTCACCAGGCCTTCTGATTTCTGAGTTTCTGCACTGGGGACTCAGGATGTGGCTGTGTTAATGATGTCATGTTCACCAGGCCTTCTGATTTCTGAGTTTCTGCACCGGGGACTCAGGATGTGGCTGTGTTAATGATGTCATGTTCACCAGGCCTTCTGATTTCTGAGTTTCTGCACCGGGGACTCAGGATGTGGCTGTGTTACTGATGTCATGTTTGTCAGGCCTGATTTCTGAGTTTCTGCACCTGGGACTCAGGATGTGGCTGTGTTAATGATGTCATGTTCACCAGGCCTTTTCTGAGTTTCTGCAGGGATGTGGCTGTGTTAATTCTGATTTCTGAGTTTCTGTACCGGGGACTCAGGATGTGGCTGTGTTATTGATGTCATGTTCACCAGGCCTTCTGATTTCTGAGTTTCTGCACCTGGGGACTCAGGATGTGGCTGTGTTAATGATGTCATGTTCACCAGGCCTTCTGATTTCTGAGTTTCTGCACTGGGGACTCAGGATGTGGCTGTGTTAATGATGTCATGTTCACCAGGCCTTCTGATTTCTGAGTTTCTGCACCGGGGACTCAGGATGTGGCTGTGTTAATGATGTCATGTTCACCAGGCCTTCTGATTTCTGAGTTTCTGCACCGGGGACTCAGGATGTGGCTGTGTTAATGATGTCATGTTCACCAGGCCTTCTGATTTCTGAGTTTCTGCACCGGGGACTCAGGATGTGGCTGTGTTAATGATGTCATGTTCACCAGGCCTTCTGATTTCTGAGTTTCTGCACTGGGGACTCAGGATGTGGCTGTGTTAATGATGTCATGTTCACCAGGCCTTCTGGGGACTGATTTCTGAGTTTCTGCACCGGGGACTCAGGATGTGGCTGTGTTAATGATGTCATGTTCACCAGGCCTTCTGATTTCTGAGTTTCTGCACCGGGGACTCAGGATGTGGCTGTGTTAATGATGTCATGTTCACCAGGCCTTCTGATTTCTGAGTTTCTGCACCTGGGACTCAGGATGTGGCTGTGTTAATGATGTCATGTTCACCAGGCCTTCTGATTTCTGAGTTTCTGCACCGGGGACTCAGGATGTGGCTGTGTTAATGATGTCATGTTCACCAGGCCTTCTGATTTCTGAGTTTCTGCACCGAGGACTCAGGATGTGGCTGTGTTAATGATGTCATGTTCACCAGGCCTTCTGATTTCTGAGTTTCTGCACTGGGGACTCAGGATGTGGCTGTGTTATTGATGTCATGTTCACCAGGCCTTCTGATTTCTGAGTTTCTGCACCGGGGACTCAGGATGTGGCTGTGTTAATGATGTCATGTTCACCAGGCCTTCTGATTTCTGAGTTTCTGCACTGGGGACTCAGGATGTGGCTGTGTTAATGATGTCATGTTCACCAGGCCTTCTGATTTCTGAGTTTCTGCACCGGGGACTCAGGATGTGGCTGTGTTAATGATGTCATGTTCACCAGGCCTTCTGATTTCTGAGTTTCTGCACTGGGGACTCAGGATGTGGCTGTGTTAATGATGTCATGTTCACCAGGCCTTCTGATTTCTGAGTTTCTGCACCGGGGACTCAGGATGTGGCTGTGTTAATGATGTCATGTTCACCAGGCCTTCTGATTTCTGAGTTTCTGCACTGGGGACTCAGGATGTGGCTGTGTTAATGATGTCATGTTCACCAGGCCTTCTGATTTCTGAGTTTCTGCACCGGGGACTCAGGATGTGGCTGTGTTAATGATGTCATGTTCACCAGGCCTTCTGATTTCTGAGTTTCTGCACTGGGGACTCAGGATGTGGCTGTGTTAATGATGTCATGTTCACCAGGCCTTCTGATTTCTGAGTTTCTGCACCGGGGACTCAGGATGTGGCTGTGTTAATGATGTCATGTTCACCAGGCCTTCTGATTTCTGAGTTTCTGCACTGGGGACTCAGGATGTGGCTGTGTTATTGATGTCATGTTCGTCAGGCCTTCTGATTTGAACATATGGATTGTTTTAGTTTTGTGGGCGTGGCTACCTATTTCATTTATGGATCAAGTCTTAGCAGTCATTCTGATCTCGTTCCCAATGATCAGTACTTATGTTTATTATGTTGCTGTCCAGTGGTTCTGAATGTGCGATGAACCCAACTGTCCACGTTTTTCTGTGCAATAGCCTTTTGATTTGAGCATTTGAACAGTTTTGGTGTGTGTACTAGGCTATTTGATTTAATTTATATACACTGAGTATACAAAACATTAGGAACACCTTCCTAATATTCAGTTCCTTTTTAAGTAGGATCGACAGGCTATATGGGCTATGGTATAGGTTGAATGTGATAGTCTACCTATAACCAGCCTGAGTCGGCCTATAACTCCATTCATATTCTATTCAGAGTTTAGAGAAATGCATACATTTGGAAATGAGCTATTATCAGGCTGGTTAATGCGATACATGTCTGAATTTGGAAAAATCCACCTACTCAGCCAGTCAGGAGCTGCGTTGCGGCCATGGCACACTGCATACATTTGACTAAACGGTACGTACTAAATAGTATGCAACGATGAGTACATAGTATACAGTTTAAGTATGTAGTACACTAATATGGGTATTTGGACACGGACTGTGTTCTCTGTAGTGATGAAAAACAGGTTAGGATGGAGGCAGAGAAAACAGGCTTCTATTGGGTAGCAGTGTATTGCAGTGCTTTACTGTGTGTGGAATGGAGGGCTTACTGGAGCCCTGAGGAATGTGTGGGACTGGAGAAGGGAGGAGGAGCAGGGGAGGGAGGGAGGGAGGGATGGAGGAGGAGCAGGGAGAGATGGAGGAGGGGAGGGTTAGAAGAAGTAGCAGCTACCTGCCTACAGAATCAGTGTTCCCTTCCGACCTGAAATATTACTCCATCTTCATTGTTCTGTGACGGGCAGAACAAGACACAGTCAAGAACAGCCAGCCAAGTCAGAGTATCAAATTATTTTCACAGAGGAAAGATTTCTCCCACCTCCTCCCCCTGCCCTGCCCCATCCCTCCCACCTCCTCCCCCTACACAGCCCCCATCCCTCCCCGTGCCCTGCCCCCATCCCTCCCCCTCCAGAAGTGCTGAGGTGAAATCCAAAACAGAGCGATCCCCCAAAACATTCCTGCTAAATCTCAAAAGTGCAACCCCACCCCACACCCCCCAGTAGTCAGGGTGAGCTAGCACCACCACCCCACACCCCCCAGTAGTCAGGGTGAGCTAGTACCACCACCCCACACCCCCCAGTAGTCAGAGGGAGTTTGCACCACCACCCCTCACCCCCCAGTAGTCAGGGTGAGCTAGTACCACCACCCCACACCCCCCAGTAGTCAGGGTGAGCTAGTACCACCACCCCCCCACCCCCCAGTAGTCAGGGTGAGTTTACCACCCCACACCCCCCAGTAGTCAGGGTGAGCTAGTACCACCACCCCACACCCCCAGGGTGAGCTAGTAGTAGTCAGAGGGAGTTTGCACCACCACCCCACACCCCCCAGTAGTCAGGGTGAGCTAGTACCACCACCCCACACCCCCCAGTAGTCAGAGGGAGTTTGCACCACCACCCCACACCCCCAGTAGTCAGGGAGAGCTAGTCAGGGTGAGCTAGTACCACCACCCCACACCCCCAGTAGTCAGTAGTCAGAGCTAGTACCCACCACCCCACACCCCCCAGTAGTCAGAGGGAGTTTGCACCACCACCCCTCACCCCCCAGTAGTCAGGGTGAGCTAGTACCACCACCCCACACCCCCAGTAGTCAGAGGGAGTTTGCACCACCACCCCTCACCCCCCAGTAGTCAGGGTGAGCCCCCCCACACCCCCAGTAGTCAGGGTGAGCTAGTACCACCACCCCTCACCCCCCAGTAGTCAGGGTGAGCTAGTACCACCACCCCACACCCCCAGTAGTCAGAGGGAGTTTGCACCACCACCCCTCACCCCCCAGTAGTCAGGGTGAGCTCGCACCACCACCCCTCACCCCCCAGTAGTCAGGGTGAGATAGCACCACCACCCCTCACCCCCCAGTAGTCAGGGTGAGCTAGCACCACCACCCCTCACCCCCTAGTAGTCAAGGTGAGCTAGCACCACCACCCTTCACCCCCAGGTAGTTAGGGTGAGCTAGCACCACCACCCCTGTCTCCATTCTACCAGAGGCAGGGAGGTCTTTCCTCATACAGGGGACGGAGAGACAGAGTGAGAGAGAGAGACACTGTTGCCCTAGAGCACACAAAATACTATACATACCTTGGCCTAAACATCAGCGCCACAGGTAACTTCCACAAAGCTGTGAACGATCCAAACTTAAGGAAAGCTTTGACTATGTACAGACTCAGTGAGCATAGCCTTGCTATTGAGAGAAGACAGGCTATGTGCACACTGCCCACAAAATGAGGTGGAAACTGAGCTGTGCTTCCTAACCTCCTGTCCAATGTATGACCATATTAGAGACACATATTTCCCTCAGATTACACAGATCCACAAAGAATTTGAAAACAATCCCAATTTTGATAAACTCCCATATCTAATGGGTGAAATTCCACAGTGTGTCATCACAGCAGCAAGATTTGTGACCTGTTGCCACTAGAAAAGGGCAACTAGTGAAGGACAAACACTATTGTAAATACAACCCATATCTATGCTTATTTATTTTCCCTTGTGTACCCTTAACCATTTGTACATTGTTGCAACACTGTATATATATGTAATATGACATTTGTAATGTCCTTATTGTTTTGAAACTTCTGTATGTGTGATGTCTACTGTTAATTTTTTATTGTTTATTTCACTTTTGTATATTATCTACCTCACTTGCTTTGGCAATGTTACAGTTTTTCTCAGTCGCTTTGTTGCTTTTCTTAGATCAAAAGTGCAATTCTTGATACTACTTATACAAATTCCAAATAATCTAGTCACTTGTGCACATCATTAAAGCAATTTCTTATTCCTTTGAACAAATTGCAATTGATAATGTACAAGTGTCAGCTTTTTTCCACATTATCAATTGCTCATGTCATGTTGATCAAAATATAGTAGATGGTTCTCTGTTGAATAGTCTTACCCCTCAAAGCATCTAGGTATTAGTTCCTTGCATAAGCCATTACATGCAAAATTGTTGAACTATTTGTCATAAACTATCAAGCATGGTTTTACACATTTCTTTTAGACCTTTTGTAAAAAAAAAACGTGAATTGATGAATCGTGCAGGTGAAATTGACCCTCACTCATGAAGGAATGTAAAGAGTTAGTTCAACCAACAATCAACCAGTTGTCTAAATTGCTCAAAGGTGCATCTCATGAAGAATCAATTGGCAAGCATATATAGACAGACCACAACACAGAGTTGCAATTTTCCAATAATGGACAAACCAGGAAACGAACAGGGTCAACAGCCAAGAGGAGGAAGAAGAGGAGCAAGGATGCGTGGTGGAAGGCAAAACAGAGGAAGAGGCAGAAGAGGACATAACCGCATATCTGATGACATAAGGGCCACTATTGTAGACCATGTTGTCAATCATGGCCTTACAATGGCTGAGGCGGGTCGAAGGGTGCAACCGAATATTGGGAGATCAACCGTGTCCTCAATAGTTCAAACGTTTCGAAGAGAGAACAGGTATGTCCACCAGTGCACTGTTACTGTATATAAGCAGTATACTGTATACTTCCTACAATGCTTCATATTACAGTAGTCCACTTGTATTTCACAGCATACAGAAATATACTCTATACAGATACATACTGCACCTTACATGCACCCACCTGTATGTTTTACAGTAAAATGTGTGTTCGCATAGTTTTTGTCTATGTGAAAGCGTGCGATGCATCACTGCATTTTTCCCCTCATAGGACTGCAAGATTGCCTCAAACCGGTTGCAGAGGACGCCTTTTCACACCTCAACAGGAGGAGGCTATTTTTACCATGGTCCTAGCAAACAATGCCATGAGAAATACAAAGGAAATAAAAGGACCATTATAGAAGACAACAATGTCTTTGAAAACATCCATATGGTTAGCATCTCAACCATCGACAGGTTGCTGCATAGAAACCAGATGAGTATGAAACAGCTGTACCGTGTACCATTCCAAAGGAATGAGGACAGAGTTAAGGAGCTACGGTACCAGTATGTACAGGTAAAACATATATCTATGTAACTACTTTACAGCAACATTTTACAGTGATATATAGTACAGTAAGCATAAACTGCACACATTTCCATTGCTGTGGAAGGAACATGCAATATATGTACATTTTATGTCACTCTTCCTTACCAAAACAAATTCAACTGTGTGTTCTGAGATATAGTGTATAATGGAGTTGGAATCAAGTGAACCCTCTCACAACTTTGTATACGTGGATGAGGCTGGCTTCAACCTGACCAAATGCAGAAGGCGGGGTCGGAATATCATCGGTCACAGAGCTACTGTGGATTTGTCATGCCAACGGGGAGGAAATATCACCATGTGTGCTGCTATTTCGGAGCATGGTGTCCTAACCCATATCCCCCTTATAGGGCCATACAACACCCAGCATCTACTCAACTTTTTAGAGACTCTCTACAGGGCTCTCATCCCTGATGATGAGAGGGGTCTGTTTAGAGAGGATTTGCCTAAGTATGTGGTCATTTGTGATAATGTGAGTTTCCATCGATCAAACATCATAAGGCAATGGTTTGTGAC